>NC_086330.1:32697111-32997111 GCF_032445375.1 Bacillus rossius redtenbacheri
GGATCGCTTTGTGCAGGAAACTATTCGAACATTAAAGAAATATCCTTCATACTCAAAGAACTGAGGGAAGCTGGCTACATACAATAATGGATTAAATTAAATGTATGTGTATAAACTTGAAGATAAATTAATATATTTTCTTTCCAGATGGAAGCTATCATTTATCGAAATGTGATTTCTAAATAAAACTTATAACTTAAAGGTGTAAAAAAACGTTACCACTGCCAGTCAAAATGTATACTGATAAAGACATGTTAGTAATCATGCCAAGTTCGATAAAAGTAATAGGAATCAGTTGGAACCAATTGAAGATGGAGCTCTTGGAGCAATTGGAGCCTTTTGAAGCATTTGGAGTCTTTTGGAGCTGTTGGAGCCATTTAGAGCTGTGTTAAGCATTTGGAGGCTGTTGGAGCCATTTGGAGCATTTGGAGCTGCTGGAAACATTTGGAGCTGTCAAGCATTTGGAGGCTGTTGGAGCTGTTGGAGCCATTTGGAGGCCGTTTGGAGCATTTGGAGCCTTTTGAAGCATTTGGAGCTGTCAAGCATTTGGAGCATTTGGAGCTGCTGGAAACATTTGGAGCTGTCAAGCATTTGGAGGCCGTTTGGAGCATTTGGAGCCATTTGGAACTGTGTTAAGCATTTGGAGGCTGTTGGAGCTTTTGGAGCCTTTTTTTAGAGCTGTTGGAGCATTTGGAGCTGCTGGAGACATTTGGAGCTGTCAAGCATTTGGAGGCCGTTTGGAGCATTTGGAGCCATTTGGAGCTGTGTTATGCATTTGGAGCTGTGTTATGCATTTGGAGCTGTCAAGCATTTGGAGCCATTTGGAGCTGTGTTAAGCATTTGGAGGCTGTTGGAGCATTTGGAGCCTTTTTTTTGGAGCTGTTGGAGCATTTGGAGCTGCTGGAGACATTTGGAGCTGTCAAGCATTTGGAGGCCGTTTGGAGCATTTGGAGCCATTTAGAGCTGTGTTAAGCATTTGGAGGCTGTCAAGCATTTGGAGGCCGTTTGGAGCATTTGGAGCCATTTGGAGCTGTGTTAAGCATTTGGAGGCTATTGGAGCATTTGGAGCCTTTTTTTGGAGCTGTTGGAGCATTTGGAGCCATTTGGAGCTGTGTTAAGCATTTGGAGGCTGTTGGAGCTTTGGGAGCCATTTGGAGCTAAGAAGTAGTCGTTGCACGTCTATGCAGGGCTAAATGTTTATAAGATTGTTGTTGGCTTTCGCAAGTGATTCTGTAGTAGGATAGAAATTGTGTAATAAATATTATGTTTGTAAAAGACTTTGAGGTGTTTTATTTCTCGAACCTTACACTTTTCTGGTACTTTTTTAAAATTAAAGTTGTTTTGTATCGGCCAGGGATCGTGTCAAGGACCTTAGTCGATCTAATCAATCAGTATATAGATTACAAATTTATTTAATGAATTTTGAACTTTTTCCCGAATCTCTAGCATTACAATTACGAATTTCCAATATGGTGGTCTTGGTGTCTGATAGGATGATGGTAGTAGAGGATTTAAAGTCTCTTTAAGAATTTTGAACATGGTTTATTGAAATTATTATTTTTTATATAAAATTAAATGTTTTGCATCATTCAGGGATCGAACCAAGGACTGGAGCGGATCGAATCAATATGTAAGTTAATGAGTGATTTATTTAATGAATTTTGGAATTTTTCCCGAATTTCTAGCTAAATAATTACGGATTTTCAAGATGGCGGCCATATTTCAAGATGGCGGGTGTCACAGTAATAAATTATTACTGCACTCTAGCGGATACGAACTAAACTAACATGGTGTCAGCGCACTCTCGTCGACGATACAATGATGATGATGGCTTCCAGCATCGAAGACAAGATGGCGGACATGACGTCATACTAGGTGACGATATATATGCTTTAAGAAAAGTGGTGGGAGTCAGTCTGCCAAAAGTCACCACGGGAGGAGGATCGGTCGCCATTTTTAATTTTTTTTGGCCTCACCGGGTTCGAACCGAGGACTCCGAACTCCGTGTCGTAAAAGTATATTTTTTAAATATTTTTTATTAAAATTTTATTAAATGGATTTTTTAATAAATTTTAAAAATTTTTTCATTGAAATCGGATAATAAATAAAAAAGTTAAAGATGGCGGCCGTAACGAAAATTGCAACGGTGACGTCATCGTCCAATATGGCGGATAACACAATGCCGGAATTTTCTAGAAAACGAAATGACGTCATCCAAAATGGCGGATCCAAGATGGCCGCCGGGGTCAAGGTCAAAGGTCAAGGTCACATCCTGATAGAGGCTTAACTGAGGCTTGAGTTAAGGATGCTTAAGCCTCTATCAGGACATTTCTAGCCGTTGGGATTTTTGAGGAATAAAACGGGAAATTTTCCCTCGAAACGGGAATTTTTCCCTCGGAAACGGGAAATTTTTTCTTAAAACGGGAAATTTTGAGTCATTTTGAGGCATTTTTGAGGAATTTTTGCCGCCGTGACGTCACAAATCCAAGATGGTGGACACCGGCACCGGCACCACGCGCCGGCGCCAGATCTAGTTCCGGCTATTATATACTACTAGTATGGATGCCATTGAGGTCTTCGTAGTTGATGATGCTGCTGCTGTCATCGAAGATTACGTTTTAGAATAACTATCAGGCGAACTGAGATTCACACTGAAAACAAGTCAGGTGACACTGTGTACCCAATAACTTTTCAGTTTGTAGCTTCGCATATGTTGGCAAGCTCTAAGAGATGATCAGGACGACAGATTGTTTCACTACATATTTACATAACAGAGTTTTCTAAAGCGTTAAAATGACAATGATGTATTCCATAACGGTTTGCATTGAACAGTATGTAAAGACCTTGCCACATAATTTACAATTAGGTCCTGGTGTATTAAATCCAGTCCTTTGCAAACCTTGACGTGCCTTTTATTTACAACCCCCCATCACACATTCGCGTGTATTCAGGTTGATGGCATTACCACAGTAGACTCAGTTTGATGATGGCATAACGTCAGTCGATTTCACTTTCGCTGCAGCTGATGGTATGTATGCCATCGATTTCTCAAGAATAGTCTGAACTTATGTGTCAGTATAGTCAAACCAGGTTATTAACACACTTCCAAAGCCACGGGAGAACTGAAGTCCCTCACACCTGGGCTTTACTTATATACATACTCATAGTCGATTGTATGTGTGAGTCACAACATTAACATTCATCGCTTGAAGTTTGTCTTTAATAGTATATTTTTAAAGTGTCAAAATTAATTTATGAATTTCAAGAAAAGATGATGGGCCAATCATATTCGAGCAGCACATGTCACAGTGATAATACTGGACACACTTTATGTTTACTATATGACCAAGAGTTTTCGATCCTTTTTCCTCCACTACATGCAGCTGAGCTTCTTAAAATATGTTCGATCAGGTTGTCTGCAGTTTACGAAAGTCACGAAATAGTCTTGATGTAAGTTTTTGGACATACGCCATTGCTAAGAACTTTTTCTGTTGAAGAAAAACTAATAAATAAAATAAATAAATAAAAATAAAAATAAAAATACTCAAAAAAAGATACAAAAAACACACAAAATTAAGCAAACAATTGCTGTTGTCAACAAGGATATGAACACCACAAAATATTCCGAAACAGGAATATGGTCAGCAAACAAAGAAAAAACAAAGAAAAATGTACTAAGAGAACGAAAAAATCCCCACAAATGATGACAACACAAAAATATTGAAACCCAAAATAATTCAGCACAACAGTTGAAGCGAGACAAAAAACATGACAAAACGAAAAAACAAACAAATACAATAGTTTTACCTAAACAGAAACAAGCGACGTTTCGGGAACTGCTATCTGCTCCCGTCCTCAGGCAGAGTCATGCACTCCCATTGCACAAATCTTTTAAAGATCACGAAATAGTCCCTAAATAAACCGTAATGGTGCTGGAAGTCACGAAATTTTATTTCCAGCAACCTTTTCCTAACTTGAAGTTTTTTTTTGACGCCCTGCTTCAATTTTTAGTAGCACATTAAATATAGATATTTTGAAATTCTCCACTTAAATTGTGTAGATATTATCTCTGAAAATGTTTCCGCTTTCCAAAATACATATATATGCACGTTTCTGGGAACAGTTTATCTATTTTGTATTGTGTTTAGTTTGGCCTAAAATAATATACAAAAATATTCCACAATATGTAAACGATAAGTTCCGTTCGTCATTACAACACGAGAATTAGGACCTAGTTTCAGCTACCCAAAATTCATACATAGGTTTACAAACACACTGTCGCCTACATGGCATGTAAAATATGGAATGATCTGCTGAGAGAGCTAAAACATATTTCATTTGTCTCGTTCAATGTAAAATGTATGTCCTTTGCTACTGAAAAACCAGTTGAATTAAGAGCAATGCCAAATTTATGTACTTTTTGTTTGTTTAACTGTATTGTGCTAGTATGTAGTGTTAACCTAATATTTAATCATGTATTCATTGCGAGGGCCGAAGAACCATTCAATATAAACAATATTTCAATGCAAGAGTTGAATTTGGCGATGAATAAATAAATATAAAGTCGTGTCTGAATTGGCATGTAAGGTCCGTGAAAAAGCTTTTGAGATTTGTTCACCAGATATTTGTAGACACTTGCGGGGAATGGAATAATTGGGGTGGAGGTCATGGATACGAGGTTGAACAGTTTGAGATGGGGCATTGAAATAATGCATTGTTGGGAGTTATCCGAAGAAAAACACCGGCTGACGGCAACGTCCGACATGTTCCCACTTGCGTGAGACGCTGTTTGGTGAATGGGACGGGACAGAGATAAAGGTTGAGTGTCGCACGGCCGGCGAGGAGCCCCGAGCACGTGGTGCCGACGTCACAAGGTCACGTGGTGCGGGCGCGGGCCACGCGAGAGAGGGGAGCCCCAGTGCGGTGCCGCGCGCGCTGCCGAGTGGTGCGTGAAGTGTGTTGTGCGTGTCGTTGCGCGCCTCCTCTCTCGCCATGGACCGCAGCATGTACGGCAAGGTGTCTCCCGGCACCTACCACCCCTACCGCTGCGCCCTGAAGAACGGAGCCCCGCCCGCCTGTGAGTAGACCGCCCGCCCGCCCGCCCGCCCGCCCGCCCGCCGTGCATGCGCACCCGTCGCCGCGTCATTCCCGAATAGCGTGGATGCATTCAGCGAGGAACCAGCGTCGAAGTACACCGAATATTTCGACGGCTACAAGACCTGGCGCGTCAACCAGTGGCGTAGTCAGGATTTGTGTATGGGGGGTGTTAAAAGCATGTGCCCCCCCCCCCCCCTCCCGTATTAAAGCGGGGGTCCAGGGGTCCTCCCCCGGAAAAATTTGGATTTTAAGGTGTAAAATAGTGCTATTTTAGCAGTTTTCGGTACTTCAATTTAAATATTGTAATGGTAAAATTTTTATTAATTTCATATGAAATTTGTTTAAGTGATGAATAAGAATTAATTAAAGATTTGGTGCTAAGGGGGGGAGGGGTTGAACCCCAACCCCCCCCCCCCCCCATCCCTGGCTACGCCCCTGGCGTCAACAAACAAATAACTCTTACGTTGTCATTTCTTAATGCTCGAATATTAGGCAATCCCAATGACTTGCAGATAGTAAAAGATGAACATAAAAGGTTGTAAACGGTATTTGGCTGGCTAAGCGACAGATTATCGTTTCATGTCCACTTTAATATAGCGCCACAAACTCCTCAAAGACCACTAGGATGCATGGAAGGACGCAAGAGGTTCGTCCTTTTTACGAAAGGCTGCATCTGTGATTCTGTGAGGGACCTTACAATTATTCCGAAGATCAACATCCTCTAAAATTAACTTTTCAACAACCCTTTAGCTTAAATGGTCATTTGAGCAAGTATTCTGAAACAGCCTTAGTTTATGAACCACACTTTAACACTTGTAGATATTAAATTGATTACCTTCAAATTACACATTTGCATTATTTTTTTAGAAACAAGGCGCGGGTCTGTTGGAATACCTAAAGTAAACAAATACATGCATTTTTATTTACATTTAATTTAATTGACATTATGAGCCACTGTTCCTCGCCTTACGTTTTCACATAAGCGTTCAGCTGTAGCATGTTTTAAGTCTACCTTGTTATAGTAGGGTCTTTGCTCTGTGTGAGTTACGCCTTTTATATTATCGCTATATCGAACACCTAGGACACAGTCGTAAGAAGCATGTTATGCATGATTTTTATTTAGTCCCTTTATAAACAAACTGTTCCACTAAGAATATATCGTTAAATAAAAATATTAATGAATGTAGAGGTTGGCTGGAATCCATGTCACTATATGGCCAAAACACATTACAAAAATAAATAGGCACCAAAACTGGCTGGTCGATTGTTATTTTAAAAGACAGTCTTGGTAATAGGTCGTAGGTACAGGCAGTACGCTTATTTAAGTGATGGCTCGATGCCAACTCATGTACATTATTATGGCGAAGATCATGCATGACACATTGTTCTGTTATCAGTATTTCATCTATCGCTTTTTATCACAAGATCACGTAACATAATTCTTACCTCATTCTGCGTCAAATCTGTTTCAACTTATTCTTTCCCAACGGGAATAAAAATTGTTTTTATTGAGTCCCCCGGAAGCAAACACACAGATTGTTTGTGGGTCACGTCGTGTCCGCTTGCCGCAGATGTAAACATTGTTCGCCAGCCAAGTCAGTTATAAAATGGAACTGTAAAAGTAAAGCTGTATACATTACCCATTTATAGAATTTCTATAAAAAAAACTTAATGTGAGTTGCGATGCATATTAAAGTTAATTTTTACAAATAGAAGATAAAGTGTGGGTTGTATGTACGAAAACAAAATAGAAGCAATAAGTAATATGAAATGCTCATGTAGTGAAACATCCGTAGAAATACAATGAAACAAAATAATTACGTGAATAAGCAACCTAACATGGAATTGTTTGCGTTATATTGGTTTAAAGCTCACATTATGCCACAGTGAGCAGCACTATCATTTCAAGCCTTATGCGAGTACATTTGTCGATCATGTATGCTGAGATTGTGGCTTTGGATGCTCAGAAAAGATACATAAAATGTGTACAGTTACGTGATTATTAGTGGGTACTGTGACATCACGATCTTATTAACGATATTACTTTTATGTATGTTGTACAAGTGTCAAAAATTACGTATTCAAATGAAAACCTATATCGAGTGTATTTTAACATCCAGGATTATGTACTTTAGGCTATTTGTTAAACAGCTCTATACGCACAAGAAATGCACACACCGTATGTTTATATACAGTGGACTGGATAGGGTGTGTGAAACTTGTTTCCCGTGAGATCGAATAGAATGCTGTTACTGAGAGGGATGCCGCCGTGGGTAGAGTGATGACTAGATGCTTGCTCGTCTTCTGTAATCCACATTCAGGAT
The DNA here is from genome assembly GCF_032445375.1 of Bacillus rossius redtenbacheri. Taxonomy (NCBI): domain Eukaryota; kingdom Metazoa; phylum Arthropoda; class Insecta; order Phasmatodea; family Bacillidae; genus Bacillus; species Bacillus rossius. The sequence goes on from NC_086330.1 coordinate 32,704,533, forward strand.
TCAAACCCGGCTGAGGTGGTGCATTTATGTGAAGATCCACTACCATCACTCTTGGAGGTCTACGCAGATGTAGTCCTCGCTACCAGGCAGCAACAAGCCTTCAATAGATTATATACGCTTAAAAAAATAAAAATGAATTAAATGTTTGGTATGTGATTTTCTTAATGAGAATTTGCAATAAAACCGAAATGTTTGTCAGTGCTCCCTATAATCCCCCAAAAACACGTTAAGACCGAAATGCCGATCAGTCAGTGAAATAAAACAATTTTAGCTTAAGTAACTAAAGCCACTTATTTTATTTTTAACATTCAATATCATTTTATGAGATAGTTTAGTATGCAGTTAATAATAATTTATTCTGACTAAATGAATAATAAAAGTTAATATTTTACCTACATCTTCTGACATTCACTTGAAACACGCATAATTGGCTAATTGTTTTTTGTTTCAAGTAAAATGTGGGATGTGCTATCAAAATGTTTTGTTGTTGTTGAAAAAAGTAGTCTTGTACATATATTTATCTGGGTATTAATCATTTTCATATAATAACATTAATTTATAAAAAAAGAAATTAAAAACACGGAAATATGTTATTTTTGAAAACGACGTGGAGCTAATGGTATGGTTGTTGCTTGGCGGGAGTTTCGCGTACTGAATGTGTGGCTGACTGCCGTTAGTGCTCTCGGAGTCGCTCCTGCCTAATTGACCTCGCTGCGCCGAACAGCGCACTTGCGCCGTGTGGACACAGCGCGCCCGGCTGCAAGTCAAACACAGCCACCTGCCTGTGCACCTCCCCCGCGCGAGCGGCGCCTACACGCTGTCTCGTAGTTTACAAAACAACGTGTTAGCCCGACACGTTCAAAGAACATCTCGCAGTATTGCGACACGTTTGACGTCAGCGCGACAGAATCGTTTGGCAAAGTTAAATAACTATAGTATGTTAGATTCTCACGGGTGCGTGATATTTTAACTGACTAAGTTTCATGTTAATAAATAATTACCATAAAGAAATTGATTGAATTAATTGGAATATTACAACTAATTATTTTTTTCGCATCTTGCCTTCAAATTTTGTCTGAATATGTTTTTGATACGACCAACCATAACTACAAGGGTTGGTGGACAAAAATAAATCGTAACATCACAACATAGATTTCGTAAAAATTGTGTATTAATCTTATCATTTTATCTAAAACTTTTGTCTGAAACTATTGCTGCAAGGTGTTGAAAAAATGAGGAGTATTATAAAAAAAATCATAACTCCTTTTGTAGGTACTTTATAAAATCCGTTAAAATTGTTTATAGATTTTATAATTTTTACTTAAAACCTTAATGTGAAACCATTTTTGATAATACAAACCACGGGGTGCAAATAACAAGTGCAGAAAAAAAAATTACTTTTTAAAATACATCTACTTTCATTTTCATTATAATTTATTTTAAAACGCCTAAACTTTATCTAAAATCTTTGGCTGGAACAATTTTTGATGAAATTAACTATTACCTTAAAAACATGAGTTAAAATAAAAAAATTACCTTTTTAGTATCAAATTCGTTGGAATTTATTTATAACTATCTTAATATTACCTTAAAAACCATTGTCCAAAAAAATTTATACGACCACGTATTATTGCAAGGAATGATAATTGTGTTTGAAGATTAAAAATAATTTCGTGATTACCTTACTAGGCATATTATGAAATTCATTAAGACATTCAATGTTGGATTCTTTAAGTTAAAAATAATTGCAATATAGTTTCGCTGCATGGAATATTCTTCATCTCTTCTTGGCCCTACTCTATTTTATTATTCATTTCGGCCAAGAAAGCCATTACATTTTTAGTTCGTGGGCGGCCATCTTCCTTGTCAACATGCACTACAAGCCTAGCACTACTGTCTTTGACTACACTGTAATTTCCCCCATGGTCTAACTTAACCCACTACTAAAAACACTAATTTTTAAACTACTATACTCAAAACTAACTACAGTTCCTAACACTTAATTTTAATACCGAAAATACAAATTCTTATTTATATGTTTTTTAAATCACTATTAATTATTTGTAAATTATTTAATTGGGGATATCCCACTTCTAACACCAAAATGTTACGATTTTAAGTGGGAAGAACTGCGTTCGTATAGGTATAGCCCAATTGTTATTTTTTTATTGCACCGTTTTATCGACTCCTAATATTTACTACACTAATACATAATCTGACTTAAAATGCCTACAAATCAATTACTCGCACTCAGTATCTCTAGTCCTTACACACCGCACACCTCGCTGGGCCGCACCCCTCGCGCAACTCTTCGCCGCAGCACCCCTCGTGGTCCTCCGTCGCGGGACTCTGTCGTTGCACTCCGTCGCCGCCGTCGCTCTTCCCTTCGCCGAGCCACTGTCGTGGAGGCCGGCGTCCAGGCTTATATAGACCCTGGCGCTACTTCTAGAAGTGACGAGCGCGGCTGGGGCCAGTCACGTCGTCCCGCGCCGACCCGACGCCCGAAGCGTCGAGAAGGGCTTCGGCAGCTCGCGTGATGGCCCGCGTAATTCCCACGGACTGTTCGGCGCCGCGACAAGGGGGGGGGGGTAGCGGTGACCCTTGTAATCCGGGCAGGCACGCGTTGCATGTCTTACGTCTGTGGCTGGCGCATGACGTCAGTGGCCGTGCGGGGCCGCCAGCCAGCACCGAACCCGCCGCGCGTCGCCGCCCTGCTTGCGCTTGTAACAATATTTTGAATTTCGATATCTGTAACTAATGTAACAGTCGATTTTCCTCAGTTTCAGGTGATTCTATTTGTGTAGGCCTATTATTGATTTTGCGCCGATTTATCTCTCAAACTAGAGTATACAATCTGTATGAACTATCCGTAGAGCCTACATAATTCCGAAACCCGTTGCAGGAGTTAAATCACTGAACAACACACTAATCCACCAATTATTTCTTGTTACTATCGTATCGAGGTAATGAAATATCAAATTAACTAGAAAAATAATGGGTAATTTAATATTATTATTACACCAGTATTCTTTAAATAGTGAATGTAATCGACACTATTACTTTGAAGCAAACATGCGTATGTACATATTATGTACTTATTCATGTACTTGGTTTATATATTTTAATTTCTCAAATTTGGCTTCGATAAAGCATAGTACATGTACATTTTTTGGAATGCCTTAAGTTAATAGTGACTGGCTTCTACAAATAGTTTCCCCTGTGAAGTAATTGGAAACTAATTTTTAACATATATAATCTTTGCTTTAATGAAGGCACATTTCCAACATAAAACGATAAAAAATTGTTACTGCTTAAATGGGACTTTCGGTTCCTATATCAATCGCCCCCTTAACAACCTAGTGAGTTAGCGCAAGTGTAAAAATTGGCCTTGCATGGGTTCGTTTTCTAGTCCAGTCATCTCGATTTCGGTTTTCTGCGATCCAATTCAGGCAAACTTTTGAAATGGATCCTTGGATATTATGGCCGATTCATTTCCCGATTTACCTGAACTGCAGTTTTGGTACCTGTCCGTCTTTCTTACCCTCTTGTGCAATCACAAATCAAGGAGTTTTTAAGGAAAACTTTACTTCATCGCCTTCGCCACTATCAAGAGGTAAAAAACAATTTATAATACCTACCACAATTCCCCCAATAAAATAACTATGCTAAATAGTCAAAGCACAAATATTAATTTCGTTGGTTCTATTCTTACAGGTAAGCTCCTATTGTCCAGAATTATCTCTGGAACACACATCTAACCCAAGCATAGTGTTATCTGAAATTGGTAGCTCTAGATTCTACTTTGACCACTGATTACATTTACTTCATAAGTTTAAAGTGAGTCAGTAAAACTCGTCTTTTCAGTTTAAAGGTGAAAAATAAAATACAAAAAAAAAAGGATTTAAAAGTTTTTTGTACATGAAATTTAATCACTTGGCCCTAAATTCGTCAATTGCATTGCGAAAGTGTTTTTTGCTGCCATGTCAGAAACAAAAGAACATTAAAAAACACGCATTTATGCATTACTTGTACGCTATCAGTCTTTATTAATGAGATTTTAAGGATACTTAATAAAATATAAGTACTTTTAAGGGACTTTATTTAATTAAAAATAAATTAAGGAATTTCTAATACTATTGAGGCGGCGTACGAACCCTGGATTACTTCGTCAACGGTACTTCATGGAAAGCCTTTTTGTTCGTAGAATAGTTTGCTCGTTGAAAATCACTCGTATACACTGGCACATAGACAACGTCTGAGTCATGCTTCTGCCTTATTAATATTTACGGCGTGTTCTAACCTGTTCGTCGTTATCACTTCTTTATATAGGCTACGTGTGTCGCGGCGTAGACACACCTACGGCTGCTTTACGCTGTGTTCTTGTTCTTGCCTGCAGTCCATATTTGAATCCTTTTTTTAATTAGTGGGTATTTTTGGTGATACTAGCACACTATCGATTTTCATTAATATTTTTTTAATGTTCAGCTATTATAATTACTTTTTCTAATGACTCCGTACAGTTACGGTGAAAACGGCACACTGGTATAAATTAAATTTTTATAAATTTGCGCGTAGTGTCTAGTGTAATCATCGCACTTTTTCCTTTCGTTCGAAAATGCTGCGTGAATATTTTGTGGTCATCTTAATTTTACATATTCTTTATCATGTCTGGCACTGAACGAACCAACCCTTAACAAGAGACTGAACGCCCACTCGCACAGGCATTTAAGGAAAATCCAAGCCAAAACTTAACAGGGTAATCAAATGGAGTATTAATTTATTTTGCCTCAAGTCACAACGGTGCAAACCAGCAGTGTTTTCTGTATAGTTACTGTGTTTGCAGATATCTTCCTTAATTAACTCAATTTGTTTTAAGTAGGCACATATATACAAAGCATCTCTATCTTATATCTCTATATGTGTACCTCTATCTATCTCTATCTTTCTTCATCTTTAAATGTATCTATTTTTCTCTATATTTACATCTCCCTCTATCTCCTCTATATGCCTATATATGTCCTTATCTATCATTCTCTATGCCTATTTGTCTCCCCAATCCATCTTTATCTCTCGCTATCTCTGTGTTATCTTTATCTCTCTATCTCTTTTATATTTAATTCAATTCATGCAAGCACACTAATACAATGAAAACATACGAACTGCCTCTAAATTATATGAAATAAACACATTTGTTGAAACGATTCTCGCGCCTCCTATTGTAGAATGGTTGCACTAATTCAGAAATGTTCGTGGGTATTAGCATAAACAACTGTGCTAACCAGTTAACTTTATCTTCAGAACAGACACCCACTCCCTAGCCGTAGACTAATACATCGATGGATACGACTCTATCGCCACCATTATTATTCGCACCATAAAAAGGAGGAACTGCCATAACATATTTACTGGTAATTATCCGATACGAATCGTGCGGCCACCTAGCGTAGTTATGTTATCTAGACAGTAACCTTCCCCCTTTTTCAAAGGAAAAAGTGTGCAAAATTTCACAGAGATCGGATGAACGATGCCTTAACAATGAAATGGCGAAACATCATCAAGAATGACTAAATTCTGCTTTAAGGATTGGTTTTATCGAAATCTCACCTAGACAGTGATCTTCCTCGTGTTTCAAAGGTCAAGTGTGCAAAGTTTCATCGCAATGGGATGAATGGTTCAGGAACGCATGAGGGACAAACAAACAAACAAACATTCATTTTTGTATGTACAACTAGCTAATGCCCGGCATGAGTTTCTATGCCTCTTTCAATTTTTTGTAATTTGTTTTAAGCACGAGTAGGTACACATACAAAGCATCTCCATCTCTCTATATATGTTCCTCTGTAAATCTCAAAATATTTCTCTATATATATAAATATATATAGCTTTCTATCTCTATTATTGATATTATTGATATATCTATATATCTGTATATCTCCATCTCTCTCTATACCTCTCTCTATTTCTATCTTCCTATCTATATCTTTACAAAACAGAAGACAAACTCACAAACATTCATATATATATATATATATATATATATATATATACTATCTTTTTGCCTGTCAAAGGCGTGACATAGGCACCTTTATAAAAAAAAGCGCGTATTCGAATGCAACGTTGTGTCAAAATGTTAAAGCAATCGGCGAAGAACTTTCGTAGATTTAAGATTTTGAGAGAACGAACGTTTACTTTTTTTTTTATTTATATGGTTAATGTATAAATAATCTTATGCGCCAGTATTTCCTACATTTTAATACATTATTTTGTAACATATTTCTTAACACGGCATTTATTTATTGTTTCTAGCCGTACAGAATGATGCCGACTATGATGTAGACCACACCGTGGACCCACTTGTTCCCTGTATCGTTGTCCGCTCCAGTTGGCGGACAGACTCGGAGGTGCTTGAGGCGGAGGGACCTCGGAGGAGCCGCGCGGGGTGCCGCCCCAGGGGCGGAGGGAGGCGCCCCGCCCGGAGGATGCGCAGGACGTCGGAGGCCAATATTAGCCAGGCAGGGCCGGGCCTGATTGTCCCGTGCGCCTGGCCTTTGTCTGCTGCGCCGCCACTCCCCGCCACTCCCTTCCACTCCCCGGCTGCTCCTCCTGTGTTCACGTCCCCGAGGAGTCGGCCAAGCTATTCCCACGGGTGTCATTTCAGGGGGAGTTCCTTTAGCTTGTTTCCAGTAAGTTTAGACAACAGTAGTGACTTCGATAAGGGGCCCGCCTACCTGGGCACACATACGGTGTGCAGAGCTTCAGGAAAAACAAAGCGATTTCAAAACTACTCAAGATATCCGAGTGGGGCCTATTTACGAATAGCATTTAAGAGTTCGCTGAGGATCGAAAAGTACTTTTAATTTCGGATTAAGTTTTTAAACTGTATTTTTAGAAGCGTTAAAATGCCTAAAAAGCGTGTTTTCAGAGTAATTTTTAGGCATAAATCAATCAGTACAGATTCTTGAAAGCACTTAAGGGGCTTGCATAACACCTTTATCTTCATTTCTAGGCTATGTAATGATACGGACACTGCTCAAACTTCACAGTTATCCTGTGCCGACGAGAAGACTGCGCGCCAGTTCAGAGACTTGCGCTTAGAGGCTATACCGCGCTAGAAGCACCAGCGAGCGTCGCGCTTATCATCCCGCCTCACTAACACACATACACCCCTGACGAGGCGGGCCCCTTAATGACTTTTATAAATCATGTTTAATGTTCTGTACAGAATAAACGTATAATAACATTCTTTCTGTTTTTTTTGTTGGTATTTAGAAATTTATGCATTTAATTTTGACAAATACAAAGTTAAATATGAAAATTAAGAAAGTTGAGAGAGAACTAAACCAGCTATTGGGATATAAGAGGCTTCCTAACATTGAAAAATAGGTAAATGTTTTGTTTTTTTAAAGTTAGGCAAATTTAAAATTTTTGGTTATGGAAATGTTCCCCCCCCCCCCCCCCCCCCCCCCAGATTTGTGAGGATATCCTGCATGTTGTACGTGTAATATATATTATCAAAACAGATGTAGATTTGGTAATAATAAGTGGCCCAGAGATCAGAACATGGCCTACATTTTTTTTTCTTCAGAATTTCTGTCGGTCTTCTTGTCAAGATTAATTTGTTACATCCTCGTGGGAAAAAAAACAATCAAATGGATTCTGATTTAATTTAAGCTGTAAAAAATTTAATTGAAATTTGGACCGTAACTAGCTATACAGTTATCTAATTTGCGCTTTACTTGTTGTGGACAGCGAGGTCATTAGAGACTCAAATAGGCGTTATTGTACGTACGTCTTGTAGGTCATGCAAAACGAAGGGTGAAAACTTTCATTTTGTGGGGTGTCTTCACGTTCCAACTTTGCTTCCGTTATCCACGCAAGAGTCAATCTCCACCGACCAGTTTAAGGATATCCATAATGGAGGAAAGCTCTGTTGTGGTAGACCGCTTGCCTCGTGCAACTGCAACAGGATAAAAAGCAGGTATACGATGGTCAAGAGAATGGCTTTTCAAACGAAGCCAATATTCGCACATAAAGTTATTGAAACAACTGCGTGGCAAACCCGAAGACTGGCGCAAATATATACGGATGGATTGCAGTGTGTATAGTCAATTATTAGAGTTGGTAACGCCGCACATAAAAAAAAAGAAGGCACTTGCATGAGAGAGGCTATCTCGCCACATGTTTTATCAGTTCTGGAAAAAAACATTGCATCATCGTTCAGTTCTTCGATTTGTCTGTGGTTTTCTTTCCGTTTCGGTAAGACGTACGTTTTGCCGTCCACAAGCTCCGTCTTACCAGGTATGATTTATCCAATACAATAAAACGTAGAGTAATTCGTTGCGTGTAAACCGGCCTTACGGGCCCCGCCTAGTCAGGATTGTATCTGTGTCAGTGAGGCGGCATGATAAGCGCGAAGCTCGCTGGTATTTCTAGAGCAAGGCTCTGAACTGGCGCGCAGTCTTCTCGTCGTCACAGGACAACTATGAAATTTGAGCGGTGACCGTAACATTATATGGTGGAGAAATGAAGATAAATGTTTAATAAAGTCCCTTAAGTGCGTTCAGGAATCTGTACTAGTTGTTTTATGCCTAAAAATTACTTTGAAAACACGCATTTTATTCATTTTAACTCTTCTAAAAAATGCAGTTTAAAAACATATCTGAAAAAAAAAATTAATTATCAGCCCTCAGCGAATTCTTAAATGCTTTTTGTAAACAGACCCCACTGAGATATTTCTACTAGTTTTGAATTCGCGTCGTTTTTCCTGAAGTTCTGCACACCGTATGTATGCCTAGGTAGGACTCAATACACACTCCAGGGATAGAGGAAGCAATCGTCCATGGTCTGTGGTGTGGAGAGTTGGGGAAACCATGAGGATTCGGGGTCAGGATGACTGCGCCAGACTTTCCCACCCCGAGTCCCCCGGAACGCGAGTCCTGTCTGCATTACCACCTATCCACCCCACTCTGTTGAACAAGTACACCCTTAGAAATTACAGTTGATTTAAGGATTTTTCAACCAAACTTAGAGTTCTTCGTCATTTCAAGTGAATCTTCGCAGAAACTAGGCCGTATTCCGACTTCCGAGTTCTGTTTTTAGATAAACACACTGGTAGTAGAAATAAGAGTGTTTTTGCACAAGTCTTAAGAAGTTTTCGAATATTTTGCTAGTATACCAAAATTATTTTCTTGTATTCATGTTCAAAGTCACTTGACTTTGTACCTACCGTACCCGTAAAGTTACGAAGATCCCTGGATAATTTGTGACCAGCATTCTTCGTAAATTTAAGATGAAGATTTTTTTTAACAATGTAGTAAAGTTCTTTAAAAAAAAAAATTCCAATTCAGCTCCAATTGAAGAAAGGCAGATATCTGCAAGTTGTCTTCACACTGTTCATGACTTACGAGTTCATAATTTTTTTTACAGATGCAATCCATGAATTATTACTTCAAATAACTACGTGGAAATACAATCCTCATGTTTATAACTCAGGTGAGCACGAATGCCACTATAGCTGAGAAACCTGAACGCTGTAAACACTTAGTTTTAAATTAAAAAAAAAAAATATATATATATATATGGGTCATTCCACGCAATAGGGAAAATTTCATATCCCAGCCTCATTTCTTAAATAAAATATTGTCCAATAAACGTGACAATTTTTTTAATACTATACTATAAATTGTTTTAAAAGACAGTAAACTTAAAATGTCAGATAATTTAAAAAATATATATTTAAAAAAATTGTTTAGCCTGGAAATATCATTCCCTCACTGTTCCCCAACCACAGTTAACATGTTGTGACACAATTTATTTTTGAAAGTTATGAGCAATGAGATTTCATAATTATTAGGGTTAATCCAAATAATTAAATGTTTTAGAAAATGTGTACATTTAATTTTTCCTACCTATCATCTTAAAAATAAAAAAAATTAAATTATGTCCCCATGTTTGGGTATCATTCCCTCACATCTCTATGTTAACTAATTTTCTGGCCAGTAGATGCCTATGAAGGCTATTGCTAGTGAGTCAGTAGATAGCTATTTTAGTTGTTGATGTGAAGCTGTGATAGTTGCAGGCTCAATGATGATTATTAATTTTTTATATATTTAATAAGTTTTGAAATTTCATGAATATTTTTTCTACACATCATTCCCTCACAAATCATTAATCAGCTGTAAGTAAAGTAAAAATTTTAGTTTCAATAGTATTACATAACAATAAGTAGGTATTTCCCCAAACTGTAACAAAAAGTTTAACTAGTTCAACCTGCTGTGTTTGAGGAACAGTTAACTACAATTTCATCATTCCCTCACCATCATTCCCTCACTATGAGGGAATGATGAGTGTTGTGAGGGAATGATGTCCAATGTACACAAGAAACCATCGGACTTGGCAAGAGAGCTTTGTTGTTGCAAAGACAATTTAGTTTGTCTTCAGAGAAAATGCAATGCTTGCAAGAGCAAGACTATTTACTATGAAATCATAGATCCTGAGCAAGAAGTCAAAGTAAAAAAGTGGATGGTAAAAGTGCAATGGATAGAGGTTAAAGGCCAAAAAAAGAAGGTACGTAAACCATTAAAAGAAGAATTTATTCTTGATGTAAAATGATTGGTAACTGAGCTGGAAACTATCTTTCATAGATACCTTCTCCATATAGGAAATATTGCACACCAGTACAAGACTCTAAAGGCAGCAAAAAATCGGTTGGATGAAAGTTCTACATTTATTCATATAGACTTTAGTGAGAACTATAATTGAAAATTCAGTGAAGAAATACAGGCTGTTCATTTTGGTGGGGGAAGGGAACAAATTACCCTTCACACTGGTGTACTTTATCTTAAACAAAAAAATAGTAGTGATCCTCAAGTGTTTCAGGCTGAAGTTGAAGGCAAACTTTCTTCCTGTGTCAAGGCACATCCATTTTGTTCATTAGCAAGTCATTGAGACATGATGCATTTTCGGTTTGGGCTCATCTTAAGCCTGTTTTCGAGTGGGCATTCCAACAAAATATAAACTTGACAAATATACACATACAGAGTGATGGGAGTTGTTACACAGTATAGGAATAAATGTTCTGCATAATATCAAAAAAACTAAGTCATATATTTCCCAAAATTTCAGTTTTTACTTGGAACTACACCGAGTCAGGGCACGGTAAAGGTGCCACTGATGGTATTGGGGGAACGTTGAAACAAACTGCTGACCGCATAGTTGCGCAAGGCAAAGATGTTGAAAATTTTAAGTGCCTTGCAAATGTACTGAAACAGCATTATCCAGGTGTGAAGATTTTTGAAATTCAACACAGACATTATTGCAATGGAAGATCTAGCCAAACATGCAGGAAATGTTAAGTGTTTCGCCGGCACATTGAAAGTGCATCAGGTTATGTTCAATTCGGCTTTTCTAGTTCTGCATTTCAGAAGTTTTAAGTTGTTTTGAATGCAAAAATGAATGCTCTCACTTCCACTTGGGCAAAGGTTTTCAACTTGAAACATCTGCAGCTACCAGTAATGTAATGCAAGACAAACCAGAAAGCAAAACATCTGGCCATTCTTCCAGAAACCCCAATAAAGGTACTATACTTTTTCTACCTGCAGAGACTGACAAATCTGCTAAAAGAAAAACCTCCGATATGAAGATGTCTATTCATCATCGGATGAAGATGATAATCTAGGGACCAAAAACTCTCTTCCACTCGGAAGTTTTGTCCTAGTTCGTTTTAGCAGTGACAAGAAGAAAAAGAACGCCACAAAAATTCGCCAGTTCCTGGGAATTATCCAAAGTTATGTACAAAACAATGAAATCAAAGTCATGGTTTTGAAAAATTCTTGTGGGGACAATACATTATTTTATGTAGATGAAAATGATGTATGTTTTGTATCTGTTAAACAAATTGTTGCCACTGTCACAACTCCTATTGTTATTAACAAAGGGTGTAGGATTTTTTTATTTATTTAAAGACCCAATTCGAGTCTTCTAATGACATGTCAAGGCTTTATTTTCCCTTCAGATATTGTAATTTGTGGTAAGATAAATATAGTGTACGTATTTTGTAAAACTAGATTCAAATTGTAATTTAAACTTGGCATAGCAAACTCACGAGACTGATTACATGCTGTTTTAGCAACTGATTATGCTTAAATTAGTATTTTAATATTGAAAGTTGTACATTATTCAATTGAAAATTATGTAACTTTGGTTAAGAAACAAACATATTGCCAAGGAAACCAGAATATCAGAACCGAATCATTCCCTCATACTACATTTATCATTCCCTCACACGTCATTCCCTCACCCATCATTCCCTCACATCAGAGAGAAATATTTTATTTTATAGATGTGTTGAAATTCAATATTGTTCACTGCCCATATAAGTAGTCAGTTACTGAGGTCTTCTGGTTCACTTTGACTAAATAAAAACCATTTTCAAAAAAAAAATTTTTACAACTGTCTCTCAATATATATTTGCCCTATTACATGGAATGACCCATATATATATATATATATATATATATATATATATATATATATATATATATTAAAGTTTCGGGACAAGCAATTACTTTGTTTTTAGTAAATGCACGCTTTTTGGCTTACACAATTAATCTGTATTACACTAGAAACGGTAACCGACTTCTTTCGGTTAGAGCAGTATGTAATTATTATCATAGGTTACTTTTTATCCGTCATAAAAACACAGTTACTTAGGGAATATACCTTACATTTAATTTATAAAAATAACGCAAGATGAAATGGGCCACAATGACAGTAAGAATATTGAGTAGTATACTCCTTTATGTCTACTACTTTCATAAAAATTTCGTTTACATTATTGTGTAGTTCGTTTTACTCAGCGTAATTTTTCAGAAAGTAGTCAGTGTAGTAATTTTTTTTGTGGCTTTAGTTACAGGTATTGCTGTATCTAGGTGATAAATAAAATGATACATAGCATATGTTCATCTGAAACAATGTATCCTTATAAAAGTGAAATAATTTTTTTTAACAGAACCAGTAGTTTTCAAGTTTACTTTTTACGAACACTCGCTTTAATTTTATAATATTAATATGGACAGAAATCAGAAAAAAATAGGACCAAATCAGCAATGCATAGACCGTAAATGTTCTGGGAGTTATTATTTTTTGTAGAGAACAAGAGTGAAGGGGTCGACAGGGGTTGCTCAGGGGCTGCTCAGGGGCGACAGTTAACAACTGTTGACGGGCGCAGGGCGGGAAACCCGACCCCCCAGAGACGCCGGGGAGGTGAAAACCTGTCGGGCGAAGGACTTGACAGCACATCCAGGTTTTGAGTTCCCTGCGTGCCCCACTTTGTCGGCGGCCATGCTGTGTAATGATATGGGCGTAGTTGAAAGGGCCGCGTGCAACGTACGATAATTAAGTTTTTTTTTTCAAACTTTATTTTTAGAGTATATTCCCCTCCCACCCCTACCGCCATCTACGTCATCCTTTATGTCGGCGGGCTTAGTAGGGGATGGCTTACAAACTAACCACACAATAATAAATACATGCATTCCTGAGGTTGGATTTGAACCACCACTCCCGGGACGTGATTCCGGTTGGAATGCTGACCAGAACACCACCGAGGCCAATTAATATGACCTGTTCTGCGTGTCCACTGTTTGGTAATACTCTTTTGACCGGGTTTTTTAAAAAAAATACAAGAACTTTTCAACATTTTTAGTATGGGCCCGTGGTAGAAATCACGGATTGTCCAAATTAGAGATCTCGAGTGCAGATAAGTTTAAACTGCTCCATCGTAATCAGTAAAACGCTGTTTGACTATTTCAGTGACAGAAGTGATGTCCACAGATAGTCCACTGATTTTTCAGTCAGCATAAACTTGTTAGCTGAAGTTTTTGTGATAAGTATTTCAGTGATTTGAATCAGTTATTTGGTTTTAGAGTGCTTTTGCCCATGTATATGAAAGGCGACCGAGTTTCCGCCACGTGCATAGGAAAACACTTCCGAATTTTGCTGTGCATACGTGTCCGTTTAGATCCGCATATTTAGTAGTATATAATTCGAAATATGTGTTTTGATATCGGCGATTACACCGAAGTTTATTTTCCGTGTGACTCACTATGTTAAATTCACTAAAGTTCCATGGCTAGCATTCACAACGCACGGTACGTTTTGAAATATAGATGCATAATAATAGGAAACTTGTAGCTACATTGGGTTTTAAGAAGTTGTAGGTTAAAAACTGCAGTGCATCTTCGAACACATGATCTGGGGAACATTCCGAGATTGTGCTGTATCTCCATGTGCATGATAATAGTGGAGAATAAGTTACGCGCTCAAAGAAAGCGTTATTATTACGCCTCCCATAGTAAGTATGTCGTATAATGTACAGTACCCGACTTGTGCCGTTAAAAAATAAAATTTTCAGTGACTAGTTTTCTATGTTTTTTGAAGGCCGTGGTAGTTGACGTTTCACGCGGCATCATTCAAATATATGAGTACTGAGTCGATACCCAAGTGGAATTGAAACTCCTATTGTCTTGGTAATTCGTCGCCACCGTCCTGTACATAACTGCGCTATGTAAAACGTACTAAACACATGTTCACATGTGTTAATAGTACTTTTTTTATTTATTGTGTGAAGGACTTGGTTCTCAGATCCTTGAATTTTTGCTATTTGTGAAAATATAACAGTTGTTAATACCATTAAATAGCATAAGTGACATGTGATGGTTTTCCTTTGGATTCTGTGTGGGATTGTTATTGCATACTTACAATTTACAGATTAGCTTTTAGAGAATTTGACGATCTCAAAATGTTCTTATATGTATTTTCTTAATAGGCGTAGTAATATAGTGAATATTGTATGTGCTATAGCCGGATTTCAAATGAAAATGAGGCACGTGAATTTTTAGTCATATTTGGTCCTTGAAATTGTACTTTTGAACCCTTCATTAGTCGTTGCATTTAAAATTTAACTGAAATGTTAGTTAAGGTCCCCGCGTATCTGGGCACACACACAGTATGCAGAGCTTGGGCAGAAACCACGTGATTTGATAACTGTTCAAGATATCAGAGTGGGGTCTGTTTACGAAAATATATTTTGGCCTTCCCTGCTGTTCAGATCGCCTTTTGACTTGCAGTGGAGCACTCTTGTCAGGAGTTGCGCATAGATAAAACAAGTAGATAAAATCGCGAACTAAGTGCGATAAAAAAAAAGCAACTTTCCTGAACGATGATCCTAAATACAGATATATTATTAAGGAGAATTGTTATTATAAATAAATAATTATAAATATTATTATTGACAGATATATTATTTAGGAAAAACTGCGTGGAACCAGGAGAAAATGTACTCTAAACTTTAACCAATTACAACACCAATTTTAAGTTCTGTTATATCATGCGCCGGTTTATTTAAAATAACTTGTGATATTATACAAATACCTAAACTCCAAATGGCTGCCACCAGAAGTCATACACGTATCATTAACAAGGCCATTAAAATGATGAGTTATAATATTTTCCTTATATACGCATAATTAAAATACAAGTAGATATTACAATACTTTATTTCATGATAAAAGGCAAATAAAAAGAGGGGGCAGTTAAAAAAAGAATAAATGTAATTTGTTTATATATCAAATTGATTTTCTAAACATCGGCAAACCTTTTATCAGTAAAATCATTTAAATGTTCAAACTGTATTGCTCCCCTAGCAAATGACCAAAGTCGGGTAAAGTTCTGTATTACATTGTCTTTGGTACCCAATTAATTTTTTTTTATTTGTAAAAATAGTAAATCTTCAGTGAGCTTAACGTATTTCCAAAATTGTAAACGCCCAGAAAATCGCAGCTAAAAAGTTCTCTAATCAAAAGGGGCTCGTGCAGGCAGCCAGATGACACAAATTACAAATCGTAACTGCCTAAAATTGCACAGCAATTTTAAATTAAAACGTGGTCGTAATTCTCATCATAGGTTTCTCCTGCTTGGCCAAGATGTTTTAAATCTGGCAGAGTTGGACGTTCCCTTCTGTTTCCACAGCTGTCCACGGGAACCGGAGTAAAGTTGAGACGAGCGATATAAAATTGAAATACCGTTAACTTACAGTTTCCCTCATAACATGCACACGTCCCGCATGCACAAACCAAGATGTTGGAAGGCAACGAACACCATAACAGTCCACGCTATGGCCATGGCTGAGGATGTCACTGCACACTCCCGGTGACCGTTACTCAATTCGCGCGCGATCCTTCTTGCCCGCACGGCCACAGCTCCCTGGCCCGAATTCGCCTTCCTTGCCGCTCCGAGCAGGGAAAGCCTTCATTTAACGGACGAGAGAGCCACACCGAAGTTCCCCGAAGTTCATGCTCGCTTTTTTCCCCCCGTTCTATCTCATTGTATAAACCAGTGTGGCATTAAATTTTGCGGTCGATTAGGATAGGTTAGCTACATTATAAATACTTTAAAACATTGTGGATGGTTGGTTATGTTAGGTAAGTATAGCTACATTAAAAATTCTGTAAAATCATTTTATTGTTGCTTAGCAAATAACTTTTTAATATGTAGCTATCCAGGGCTAGGAAACCGTTTACATGATTTCACAGTATCTTTTATGTAGCTATCCTAACCAAATCAACCGTCCACAATGTTTAAAAGTATTTATAATGTAGCTAACCTAACCTAATTGGCCATTAGTTATCATGAGTTACAATGAACAAAAAATAAAACCCCAAAGATGCACGATCGTTCGTTTGGCTCTCTCGTCTGTGAAAAGAAGGCTTCCCCTCCGAGCAGACACCTCGTACACGTCACACGCCCTTCTTGAAGTGAAAACTTCTATGGGAAGGTTTGGATAGGGAGTAAATTCATGTAAGTCATCGACATGGTCACGTGACGTGTTGACGATAACACTATATCTGTTCCTATTAGTGTTCAAATTGTGATTTTGTTCAATTTTTATTTTAAATCTTAAGTATACGATTCTGTGGAGTATAAAGTGAGTATAAAATATATTAATATTCTCATAATAGATATATAGTTTGAATACCGAAGAAAACCGAATCTTTGTAGCAATATAACCTAAAAATTAAGAACATATTTATTAATTTTTTTAATACCTACCGAACCAAATAATTAAAAAATATCTAAAAACTTATGAGAGTGCCGCGTACACATAAATAGCTTACATTTACCTACACATTTGAACTGCCGTAAATAAATATTAAAACTTACAATAAAACAAATTTTTAGACTATAATACATAGTGTGACATAAACTCAAACATAAAAAAATATATAAACCAGTATATTTTGTGACATTGGACTAGGCCACAATGTAAGAATATGTTGAGGGCGGACGAGTAGTACTGTTTCCGTATTTTCATATATAAGGATTTGTATTTCTTCTTTACCTTTATCTTAATTTCTCCGCCATATACTGTTAAGGTCACCACTCACATCTCGTAGTTGGCCTGTGCACGAGTCCACAGCTTTGCTCTTAGAGACGATACCGCGCTAGAAGCACCAGTGAGCGTCGCACTTATCATACACCATCGAGTAGGCCCTGGACTGCTGGCAGCCGTTGGGCCAGCGTAGCGCAGTCGCCGCTCTCCATTCACAGCGCGATCGCATCACGGTCCTCCTTTGGTGAGGGGTGTGTAGGGGTCAGGGGGGTGCCCGAGAGGAGTGGAGCCAAGCGCGCGGCCCGAACACAGCCGGCCCTTGTGACGTCATCCGGCGTGCCTGGGTGTGTTCCTTTGGCGGTCGAGAGGTAAGCCGCTCCCCTCTACTTACTCCGCCGCCCCTGCAATCGTGCGATTTCACTAACTTGTACCCGCCGGCCAAGCTTCGTCGTCATGGACCTATTACATCTTCCTTTCCCTACCCTCCTGAACTGAAGTCTGAATTTACCTGTGCATAGTGCGGGGGAAACGTCTTGTGAGCTGTAAGGGCACCCGGCATCTTTCTTTCCTACCGTCCTGAATTGAATTCTGACATTTTAATAAGACACGTTAGTGTAAACAAAAATGCAATATTAGATACTCTCATGCTGTGACAGCCTAGATAAAGCATCTGCATTAGCTATTAATTATCCTTATCTGTGCCTGAGTTGAAATGCTACTCAAGTAACCACCCATATCTGAAGCCGTGCATGCACTAAGGTAGGAAATTCTGCCTGGTTATGTATACATGTGCGAGGCAAACGTTTTGTGAGCTGTAAGTGAACCTGGCATCCTTCTTTTCCTGCCCTCCTGAACTAAATTCTGAATACGTATACCTGTGCATAGTGCGGGGCAAACGTCTTGTGAGCTGTCGGCGTGGAGATGGGGAGAGTGAGAAGTTAGGGGAAATGAATGAGTATCAGTGGGGCGCGACCAATGAGTTTGAAAAATCTGCTTGGGCGCGGTATTTTTCTTCGAGGAATACACCCGTTCAGAATATGTAGACCATGCAGTACTTAGCGTGCGATACTACGTAGATACAAACACCAGCGTCATTACGAAGATGGATGTTCAAGAACAATCTGCTGGGCCGCACCGAGACGGCAGTATTTGGTTCAGTAGTGCTCCGCCTGTTGTTCGACTGGCCGTTCTTTTCCGAGCAACGCGTTTCCATTTTTCGAACTATCGAACCTGGTTCGCCAAACATTTGACTCGCACTAAAATGTACCTTTCAAAGTCGTTGTTCGTCTTTTAACGCTATTAAAACACGTTGTGTGTGTGTGGGATTGGGGGGGGGGGGATCTTTTTAGATATTGTTTAACACCTATTCAGTATATACAGTGCATTAATTTTAAATTGATGGTTTCAACATTACCAACGAAAACATTTTGTTCCAATCTAACTGCATAACTTTTTTCATTAGGCCCCTAACCGATAACGCCAATTGGTTTTGATGGTTTTATACCATAACAATTTTGTATCGTTTTCTATTGTGAATTGGCCTCTGTAAGACAGAAATCGCACATTTGGAAATCTACAAAACCCATAACACAGCGTGTATTACAGCTGAAGTCATTCCCAAAAGTGACTTCAATACTAACTTCCAATTATATTGCCGGGTAATGGGAAATCACGTCAGAAAAAAAAATATTTAGAAAAAAAATGTTTCCGATTATTTCAATGAAATTATTTCACATCAACTAGTTTTGCAGTGGTTGTAGAAATCTGCTCTGTTAAACATCATTCAGACGCGCAGTATTCCATCTTACATACTTCCTCTATTTTTGCAATGTAGTTTTGAATTATAGTTTGGCATACGGATTGCGTGTCTGCCGTTCTCCATGTTTACCTTGGGGGAGACACCGCAGGCCAAATACGTGTGGTGGTTTTAACTATATAGCTGACGCGCACTCTGTGTGTACACAGTCTGTTTCGAGTACCCGGTATACTCAAGTCACTCCCACGCCATTCAGTTTGTCAGATTGCAAACTTGCCTGGCAAAAGAAACAGCACGTTCTTAAGGCATGCGATTGGTTTTTAGGGAGGGATGTAGTTGATGCTAATTCTAATGGCTCCGGTGGCGCAAGAATGTAAAGATACGGGGCTGCGCCTTGAAAATAGAGTGAAGTAAGTGGCCCGTATCCAGCGCGTTTAAGTAAGTTATGGTTGAGTTCACGGCCAACAGCATGTTCGCGATGATGTAGACGGCATTTTACAAGTTACCAGTGAAAAAAAAAGTGTTCTGTTAATGCTGCCGAATTTATGATTTGTTTGTCCTTAATTTCTTTTATGATTAACTGTGCTATGAAAACTAGAAGAAATATTTAAGCGGAATTCATACTTCAGGACTTTAGGAGCAATCAGTTTTAAGTGAGAAAACGAGATCATGTTGGCTAAGTAGTAGATGTAGGTGTGTGTAGATAATAAAGAACGAGAACAAAATTTAAATAGATTTAGCAGGAAATAAGTTTACAGAAAGGAGCAGACAAGTATATATCGACCAGTATGCATGGCATTGAATCAATTTGTATTAAGCTAGGAGTAATGTTAGTGGTTTTGTACGTAGTTTCTCATCTGTTACGTGTTTGAAACTGTAGACAGGCTTACCTCATTGTGCTGAGTCTGGCACTATTTTTCAGTCAGATTAGTTTCCCGGGAAGTTTCTGGATGTTTGTATGACATTAAAGAAGTTCCGTGTCCGAAGAGGCCTTCACATTTATATTGTAGTGTCTCGCTTTCTCTCAGTGATCACCTGTTGATTTCATTTGTTCCCTCATTTTGTTTACAATCTATAAACAGTCTTGCGAGAAAGTTTATATATGGATGTTAAGGCTCAAGTGTCACTCGCCATGGTTGTTAATTTATTTTTTTGTTTTTGTCATTATTGTTATTGTTATGGGCTTTTCCTATAAATTCATCACGATTTTTATTTTAAATTTAATATTTCTTAAATTTTCTCAACAGATATTTACTGAAGATTTTCTAATAGCTGTAAAAGGTTACATTAGTGTTCGTAATTTCGGTTACTTACACATTGATAATAACGGTTAGTAAATGTCTGGTGGTAACATTTATGACCAAACGAGAAATGCAAGAGAGCTATCGAAATCAATTTACAGGAAAATTCCTTGAGACGTAGTACCTAATGACAAGAAAATGAAGTAACCAACTCGACATCTGAGACCGAACTTTAGTTGTTTGCAGTTAACGACAGATATTATTTGCCACAGATTGATTTTATGCGATTTTAGACTAACGCGAACACACGATGCACGTTTGTTCTTATTAAAAAAAACTATTACTTAAATTCTCACCAGGCGATGCAAGCGTATAGCATGACATTATTATGAACATGTCTCATTATCATTTACAACCACTGACCAGGTGTCTGTGTGTTATTTACATTATCAGGTAGTTATTTTGTTTTAAGGCAATTGCTTCTTGTTTTTGACTACTAGAATATTGCTTGATTTTTTCTTCTTCTTTTGTTTTCAATTTTTGTTGCAAGCTATCCGCTATTTGTAGAGAGTCCGGCAAGATTTCACAACTAAAGCATTTTTTTTTTTACTAATTAAGGCTGTTTAATGCAAGCAGTGTCTCTCCTACAGTCTCATTTTCAAAATATGTCTTCATTGAAATTTATTTTTTGGGAAATAAATATAAATATAATTTTAAATCTGCCAATGAATGCAGCTTAGAGTGTATTGCAGCCTATCTGAATATGTTAAAGTAGTAAATTACTTATTCTAACGTGTTTTGAGTTTGTAAGAGGTGTAAGACGGGCTGTATCGGAGTTGTGAGCAGTGTTCGACGAGAAAGACTTGTCAGAAGTCGACACCGATAATGTTGTGATTAGCTGTAAGGCGGGTTTAAAACCTATACCAAGCAAGGGGCGCAACACGCAACAACGCACGAATTTTGTTAAGACCTCACCAACCTTACAACTTGAAATTGTGATACAGTACAAATCCAAATTTCTTCCCTGGATTCTTCTGATAATTCTTGTTTATCGTTAAAATATGTATTTTAAATTTTATATTTAAACTTGTTATGTTATATTACTGTGCGAAAGTTAAACAGGCGAGGACATGGTCTTTTACCCACATAACGTCTGCGTCTCTAAAGGTTTTCAGAACACTCCTTTTCAAAAAAATGGAAGGCGGAAACGCAAGCCGAGACGCAAGGAGTTGAAAGCTGGCCGACGCTTGCGTGGTTCATAAAACGTCGTCGTTGCGCGGCTTACGAACCCTGTCTAAACGCACGGGAGCCGCGCGGGCCTGGTCGTCCCCAGCCGGCCGCCGGCGATCCCGGCGAGTGGTGACTCGGGGCAGGGCGCCAGTTTCGCCACGGCCGCAGCCCCAGCCCCGCTGACCCCGATAGCAGCGGCGACCTTCGCGCCGCCACATGGCGCGCCGCTCACCTTGCCATCCCTCGCCTCGCCCCATCCCTCTGTTCTCTAAACATCTTGGCTCTCGGGGCACGACCTTTGCTGGCAGTATTTTCATGGGAACGGAACGGAAGTCGATGAAACGGAAATGTGAAACCAAGGTGGCGGATCCCGTATGTAGTCACTTTCATAAACATTTGAAGACATAACCAAAGTATTGGCGTGCCAAATGGAAACTATACGATAGTGAAACCACCCTGGAATATATTTGGTCAACTAAAATAGTAATAGTAAAAAGTAATCAAAAGTTTTAAAATAACAGATTCAACTGGCATTACAATGTAATTATACATTTTATACTTGATGCTACTTCCAAACGGGTTTGATAACGTAGCGATAGATCGTGCGCTTCGTAAGCTCGACGGACGTGGTTGATATTTGGTCAATTTTGTGAATCGGTACAGCTCCAAGAACGATCCACACTTTTTTTTTTTTTTGCCAATTGAACGCCGCCCAATACTTATACTCACATATATTTCATATACATAAATGTCCATACACCAACTGTAATGTAATACGTGGTCATTTTTTGCACGAGAAAAAGCGTTAAATCGCTGTGATTACTGATTTTGGGAGTTTTTGGTTTTTGGCGCCTCTTTTTAGCGGCGCTCCCACGGCTAAATGGTTGTTCGGGAAAAAAAAATAAAATACATAAAATGTAGAGACATTTATTCTCTTTAATATAATATAGGATGAACTGCCACGTTCAACGCATAGTGTTTGAGTTATTCAAGAAAAACCTGATAAAAGTATATTTTTTCCACTGTTTTTGCGAAAAAAAAGTATTTACCGTCAAATTTTTTATTGGCAAACCTCAGATTCGTGTTCAGCAGCCCAATATACCATGTAGAACCAAAAATAAAAACTCAAAAGGCTACATTAAAAAAAAGGATACCTACAAATAAAAATTATCTATATGCTTAATCTTATACTTAAGTAAATTGTATTGAATAGTAGTTAATATTATTAAAAACGTTTATTTATTTTTAATATTAGTGATAGAAAAGGTGTTTTAAAACTTTTTCACGTGTATTTATATAAGTAATGATGTTCCTATATGTATAACGAAGTCAGGTTCTTGTAAACTCCCGTTGTCGTTGGCAGGGAGTGTTTATGTAGAAGGTTTAGTAGTCTCGGCCGTTTTCATGGGAGTGTTTGTGAGGTTATGTTCCCGTATGTATGATTTATTTGTATTATATATTTGTGCATTATTATTTAATAAATAATTAAAATTAATAAATTAGAATAACATTCAGCGTATTAATGATTTGTATCATTAATTTAAAGTTATTTCGATTATTTACTAAATTAAATAATTATTTTCATACACGTGTTTATATTAAAATTGACTACAGAGTATTTATGTATTTTGAATCTGATTGAATTCATACTTTACCAATAACACGCTTGTCCTTTTATTATTATATTTCTATTAATTATTTGCATGTAAAATTAAAGTTTGTTTTTTACTGCGCCAAATAAATATAACTTCTAACGCGCGAACGTAAGTACAAGCATTTATTATACAAACATGACTATGTGACATACGAACGTTGTAAGAAAATTGTGTTATTAGGCTCTAAAAAAAAAGCCCTGAAATGAATTTCTGCTGTAGCTATGTTAGGACATCCTGCGACTAATAAGTACGAATAACGTTATTCAGTAATGTGGGTATAACTTGAATGTGAAACGTATTGTAAGCGAGTAGGCTTGCGTAGTTGGCACTCGCCGAGCTAGTAGCAGCACGCTCACGCTATCGCTGGTTTCCGTGGACGACGAGTAGCTGGGGGACCCGCCCGGCGCATGCGCACGAGGCTTGTCTGCTAGGTCGACGCTCCCGGGCCGTGTTCCCAGGGGAAGCCTGAGATGTACATCAAGCTCTGTCCCTGCCCGAACACGCCCGAATATTCACCTTCGGCCAACCTCGGGTTAGTTATATATATATATATCTTTATTTTAATGTAGCTATACTAACCTAACTAACTGTCCATAGTGTTTTAAAGTGTTTTAATGTAGCTAACCTAACCGACCACTTTTAATATTTGAATTCATTTTTCCTGCGCAAAAATAAAACAAATTAGAACACATCTTAGGCTTCTCTGTTCCTAGCAGACACGGCTGGCTGGGCTGCAGGGTCGGCACGGAGTTGGACGACCTTGAAACAGTTGCTTTTAGCGGGGCGTTTTGTTTTAGGACTCGAGGCTCGGTCTCCCACGCAATGTTGTTTTTTTTCTTTCCATGTTAACGTCATTCAAGGGCTACGCCTGAAATTTTAACACGATACCTCCGTTGTATTTTTCACTATTTTGTTCAACATATATTACACTTAGTGAATATGCGTTGAAAATATTTGTGAGATAACAATGAATTCAAGAGGACAATCGTGTTAAAATAAACTAACTCAGTTTTAGCATTTAATTTAATATTGATCAAATTAAAAAATTCAACATGGCGTGTGTGACCGAGACTGAAGTCCTAAGAAAAAGAATGGTGCACGGCATCTGTAGTTGCTTGAAAATTAAGTGGCTTTGAATGGAATGGTTGCGCGTACGATTGTGTTCTGGATTACATTTAATCAAACGTATAAAATTGTTGTAATCTTTTTTTTTTTTTAACACTTTTGTTTTGTAATTTAACAATACGCGTATATACTTACTAGCTGCCCGACCCGGCTTCGCACGGCTATACTAATGGAAAAAAAATTAAGCCACATCTCCCATTTACAGTAATTGTAAATAAAAAAAAATTCAGTGAAAATTTATTACAATGCTGTATAATGTACCGGAGAGAAAATGAATAGCACCGATGGTTTCCCGACTCGTGCACGGAACGTACAACTGATTTACTCGTACTTCGCTACGGCAGTCTACAGGCAGATCACTCTTGCGCCGCTCATTATACATGCCCCTCCTTGTGGGTACGCCACTGCCGCGCGATGCCCGTTGCCATGGAGACGCAGAAGATATGAACAATGCAATATCCTGTTCTCATGCAGACAAAGTACCCACTGTTGCCTGGTTTTAACCACCCATGGGATCTAATTTTCGGAAAATGTCATCCTGCGTAACATAAGGAACATTACTGTGAAGTTTCAAGTCTGTAAAATATATATACTTGAAAAAAAGGGCAATAAAAAACAAATTAAACACAGAGAGAGCAAAAAAACAATAGTTTAGGTTTGCGATTTAAAGTGATAAAAAGTATTTAAATACTAATTGAACTCTTATGAGGGTACTGATTGCTTCGTTGTTAATATCACACGGGTGTTTTTTACTTGTATGGGAAAATTAAGAGTGATAAAGCATCTAGTGCGTGGCATCAATGTTAATGGGCAATAGGAAATAAACTTCTAGCGCCTGCGGCATTGTCAACACACACATCGTACGTGTACTGCATGTTGTATCTAACCATAATCCCCTCCAACGCATTTGATTCTAAATTTGATTTTTAGTAAGGATCCCTAATGTTATTAATAATATAATATAGCCTATAGCCTTCCTCGATAAATGTACTATCCAACACTGAAAGAATTTTTCAAATCGGACCAGTGGTTCCTGAGATTAGCGCGTTCAAAAAACAAACAAACAAACTCTTAAGCTTTATAATATTAGTATAGATTCTAGTAGTAATCATTTTACCACAATTGTAACGTTCCTAAGTATGTAGTAGAAGGTTTAGAAGTTATTAATCAATGCATCGTATGATACATTTACCATACTACTATTATACATTTACTATGCACTCAACCAGATTTTTAAAATAAAAAAAAGTAGGAGAAGAAGCAAGGATTCGTTGGAAATATCTTCGCCCACTGGGTCAGTATTTGTATGGCGGAAAACCGATACAGGATGCGATCTGCACAATGTTTAACATATTGTAGGAAATGGATATGCTTTTGCTATGTAATGGGGGTGCATGCCATCATCTGGAGCATGGAAACTTGTTCTCGTTGATGGGATTATGAATGAATTGGTCGACAAAGATATATTGCATCGAAACTCCAAGAAAAAGGCAGTCAAACTGGGCTTAGCTGTCGAATTCTATTTCCAATAGAAGAAAGAATGCAAACACGCGACTGAAATAGTTCGTATGTGGAGCGGCGGTAACACACCCTTCACAATCACCCGACTTGAACCCCATCGATGATCTTTAAATGGGGCTGGATAGAAGAGTGAGAAGCACAGTGTTTTCAGCTAAATACAATAATTAAAGGAACGATTCGTCAAGAAGTCTCCGAAAACGCGTTAATTTCATGCCCAAAAGACTTAAGGTTCACGGGAAATGGCAGCCAACTAAATACTGTAGAGGTGGAAATTGTAGACGAATTTTCAACACTACATTGCTGTGTCTAAAGTTATGTATACCATGGGTAAAGTTAACCATTAAAGACGTTACACAGTGATGCAGTAACAATGTTCGTAGCTGTGTGCCATTGTGTAATTTATTCAGGAGAATAAACCACACATTTATTGGAGTTATGGAAAACGTTGGTTGTTAAGTCCAGTTTTTTTGAAATGTGGTGTTTTATTTTATGTAGTCGTATGTTTGGTAAAGAAAATGATTTCTGTGTCGGGAAGAAGATATACGGTGCTGAGCATATTCCTTACGAAATATGATTTGCACTTCCTGAATTCTTCTGGACACAAAAACCATTTTCCTCACCTTGGTTATTACAAAACACCAAATTTCAGAAAATTGACTCATTAACTTTTGCCATTTACCCCACGGTTTATTTAGGCTTTTTTTTTTTTTTCCTTTGGAAGAACTTATCACTGTCATCGGCTCAATCAATGTGCTTATACTTCTGTCTGTACCTGTATAGTTTTATAACTATGTTAAGGAACAAAAAAAAACTTAAGTGTACATGTACTTGTAGCTGTTGAAGCCCTGTCAAACTGTCGAATTATCGTTTTCAAATCCGTGGGGTGTTATGACATCATCGAAAACATCACTAGCAACACCATGTTTGTTTGACAAGTTGGATGACTTCAGTTTTCATAAAATATTTTGCATATAGGACGGGTTATAAAATATGTTGGATGTTTGATGTTGGATGCAATCTGCCAAAAAAAATCGTGCCCAGCGATAACTGAAATGACATCAGTTTCCTCACCAAAAAAAATCTTTGAAACACATGGGTGATCAAAGAGGTTATAAAAGTGAAATAACCCAAGTAATTTTGATATGAATATCGTATGCGAAAAAAAATATGTGTAAAAATGAAATAAATATTTCTATACATTAAAAAATAAGTTTTATTAATTATGCAATGAACATTATTGTGAATTAAATTTATACATGTTATAAAATTTAAAAGTGTAAAAATAGTATAACAAGTTCAAAAATTCCATCCTGAACTGTTATGGATTATTTTATTTCAAAATTGAAATTACAGCTAGTTGAAAAGTTTAAGATAGTTCAGACCAAAAGTAAACTTTGATAATGTGACATGATTGAAAACATATTTGAGGCTATCTGTCCAAATTTATCTGATTGATAAAATTGGAAGCTATTTTCCATCCAATACTATACCCCTCCAATTCTTTTGTCAAATATAATGGAGACAGGGCCTTTACAAAAGTTATTGTTCTTTGCAACACAATTGGACGTAGTTATGCAAAAAGGAACCAACCCACAATTTTGTTATATTTTATTTGAAAATAAATTAAAATCGTACAAGGTTGATCGTACCGTTGTTGCTATTATTATATCAGTATTTATACTAGACCATTAAAAGTATACCCACATTATGTTATCAATATGAGAATTACAATTTATAATTAACTTTAACTTCAAAATATTCAGAATAGGTTTCATGTGGGTTGGTTCCTTTTTGCATAACTACGTCCAATTTTGGAATGAATGGCTCCACGCGGTGACCCCCCCACCTCTCCTCTTACCCACGTTATCCAAGTCGATGCCCAAGGCGCCCGGTAGATGGTTGTTTTTCCCATCCTGCCGATATCATCTCCGAAGAGCGGGGACCCGCTTGTGGCAGCCGCTCCTCTTGAAATATTCCGGAAGTGAGGAGGGGGCGGGCCCCTCGTCTGTGTTATTTCTGAGACCTCTCAGGACTCGGGGCTGCCGGACTGTTGTTTGGAGCGGCTCCAATAGCGACGCCCGTCGCTCCTGCGCGCGCATCGTCCTGCCGCGACGAGTCCTGCAGGCCAGCGGTGGATGTCGCCTCCGTCCGTCCTTCAATCACGCGACCTTCAGCCGATGAGATGGCCAGCAAAATTCCGCTCGTCCGTCAAACGTTTGGCAACTTCATACTTACAACGGACGGATGGAATTATAACCTCCAAATGTCAGCTAGGTAGTTTTGCTTGTCAAATATTATTATAGCAGAAGGTTTGTGATGTTGGTTCAGTTGTTTCCATAATTATATTTTTACTTACGTTGGAACACATTTTTAAAGACTGTTTTTTTTTAAATAATAAACTGTTCGAGTCGCATATTAACTCTTAAAATGTTTGAATGAATACCAGCGTGAAAAATTTAGATTAATGAGTTAAAAGTGCATTGTCTGACTTTAATAAATCATATAAAATAAAATTTATCCAAAATTAAAGTTTTTTTTCGACAGTTGACCCCGGAAAATATGACGTTCGAGCGGAGTATTGTAAATCTCTCGGCGGCTGACGGGCGGGCGACGGATGAACGTAACGGGCTATTGTTATTCCGGCTTCATAATAGGGGGGGGGGGGGGGGAACTTGGTTCTGAAGTCCTTCCCCCGCGAACTTCCCAACGTAACTAACGCTGGATAAAATTGTGTGGCTAAAATTCTGCATGAAATTCTGGAGAGAAAAAATTGGTTGTCTGTAAAGTCGGTTTACGGACGACAGTTTAACGTGACAACGTCCTAAAAAAACATTGATGAAATGATTGCATACTTTTATGAATAAAATTGAATATTTTTTATTGAATTATCACTATTTTGTATGGATACAAAGAAGGAGTGAAATGAAATCTACAATTTAATTGATAAATTTACTTTTATTTGCACTCATTAATTCAAATATGTTTATCTATTACTTTAACGAAGAGATTATTTTAACTATAACTTTTATACATGTTTGCTATTTAACTTCTTCCAATCTGTGTTATTCTGTTAAGGATAGGACGATGATAGGAAAAGTAGGAAACGAATGGGAGTGTTTCAAGTTTAATGTGCCTCGAAAAAGTGAAATCGATGGTTGTTCCAATCGAGTTGAAGAGAGATAGATGCGGCGCAAGCGTACAATTAGCGTAACGGGACACATCGTAACGGGACACTTTTTCGTGCGTGCAGCCGGCGTTCATCGATTTATTAGACGTCACGTCAAAAAATGGGAAAGAAAACGTTAGTTTCTGAACACGATCTCAGATTTGCGTCGCTGCTGACTTTGCTTACGTCCAATCCTACTTGTGTGGGCGGACGGGAGTGTTATTCATGGATCAGTCACGACGCAGACCCCGCGCGCATCCATCGACGAAGACACCTTCCAGTTGCAGCCTGTGGAAGATGAGAAATCTCACAGAACTTTTGTATGTCTCAGTGCAGCAAGTGTTTATTATATGGTGTGACAAATAGTTAAACATGCGTTGCATGAAAATACAACTTGATATTTATTATGTTTTTAAAACCTTGAGGGTTTTCTGTTGGACTGCTGTACACAAACAAACGTTCATGACATTTTTTTACGTCTGCTAGTTCTAGGTTCTATTGGCGGGTCGTAATTCAGTGTTGGAGCCCTGCGCAGAAACCACCTTTCTGTAAATGAACGACAATATATACGTCGTCGATAGACAGATTTTGGTAGACGGTATAGTAGATTGCTAAAAAAAAAAGTAGGGGGGAGGGATTAGCCGAGAAAAACGATGGTTAATGAAAATGTCCGCCATGTTTCTCCACTTCCGTGAATTCCGGGGTCGACCCCCCCCCCCCCTTCCGGGAATCAAACATGGATCGTTTCTGTGCAAGGCCACTGATGTGACTAATCGACCACAGCATTCCCCTTTCGAACACATCGAAGACATGGGTTGAAGTCTTACAGTGAAATTATAATCGATTATCCTCGTATTTCACTTACGAATAATAATTAAAAATATTTGAAAATTAAAAAAAAAAACTAAATTTTTTAAAGTTTGTGTCATCCCCAATATGGATAGGGTTACGTGTTGGGCGGTTTCTTGACTACCGAGTCATGAACCCGCGACGGAATGCCGCCCATTACCTCTGTAGATACAAGGAGGTCATGGGATTATATTTTTGATTCCATTTTTACTTAGCGGTGTAGCACTCGGGGCTCGGACCTACACTGCGTGTATTACAAATGCACTACTGTCAATTGAGGGGACATAAAATGGAAAGTAAATGAATGTGATTCAGAAGTGCAGGTTTGAGTACTTGTGGAAACAGTTTCAGCTGTGCTGTCTGTCGGCGTGCCACTTGGGATGGGGTTTCCTCTGAGTCAACCACAGGTCAGCTCAATGGTTAAGGGAGGGCGGAGGAGGCAGTGATGCTGGGATGGGTTCCCCCAGCCTCTCGCTGTGGCTCCTCTCCAAACACCTCCAAGTCTCGAGGGAATGGCGTATCCATTTTCCTGTGGCTGTAGGGAGCTCGTGTTGGTGGCGATAATACAGCTCTCACCAGGGAGTAGTTGCCATCAAATCCACCAAGTTGAGTACAACATGCAGTTTTAGCTGAGTTACTCTCAGCCTGCCTTTTTGCCAGTTTTTTTTTTTCAGTTCATTTGGCCAGACGTTGGTAGTGTTGTGTGTAGATATACGTATACCTGATTATTGCGTGCAGATAGAGCTGTAGTCATGTTAGTGGAAATAGTCGCGGGTCTAGGGAGCGATTTTCTCAGTCTTCCTGGCCTGTGCTAGCCAGTGGACTGTGTTCCGGGAATTGGCCAGGAACGAAAGAATTCGAGGTTCTTTGGACGATTCGGAAATGGGTGATGGTGCGGTAATGAGATCGATGCCATGGCTGGCCAATCCCTCGAACATAGCGCACGATGCATGCGACCCTTCCCTGCATGGCTAATCCCAGCATGACTAGTCTTCGGCCTGAGGCGCGCCTAGGTCCCTAACTAACCTGGATCCCTCCTACAGAACCTTAGGTCAGCTTGCACATTCCTGACTTGAGACAAAGCAAAGTATTTCTCTATCTGATTAACCTGCAAAGATTTTACTTGAATTTTACTTAACATGACACTGCAAGTGGTCATTAGTTTTTAGTTAGGTTAAGAAACAAAAATTGACGCAGGTTTTAACTGGGCCCAACTCAAATAGTTACAGTCTAGAGGGAGTTAGTCGAGGCATTAATCGCTGTCATGATTGGCCAACCCCCAATAAAGCACATTATGCATGCTACCCTTCTTGCATGTTTGAAACTCCGCCTGGTAATGTTTATACACTCAAGATACATACACTGTATGTCATAAGAAACCTTAAAATTATGTGTAAAACGGTGTATGTCCAAAAATTCTTTAATCAATTCAAGGAACTTTGAGGTGCATAGGCTTCGGCCAGAGACGCACTGACGTCCTCCAGAGAAGGGCGCTAGAGGGGTTGCAGTCTGACTCGCCCCGTTTGTTTTCTCTTCAGCCGTAATCAACATTGTTAAACCCATGTACGTGGGCAGTGTACACGTATTTATTATACCTATAGGACCCCGCCATCGCAAGTCGTCTAAGAAGAAAATATACTTGTTAGGTCAGTCCGCGTCACCTGCTGGCCGAATAATGGTTCAACGTAACTCCGTCCTTGGATAATTTAGGTTTTGTTTCCTTGCTGTTGTCTAATAACAGTTTCTAAATACGATAAATGGAGGAATATTCACGTAATTGAAAAGTACATGTGTTTTGGAGCTCGCCGGTGTGTGTCTGCTTGCCGGGGCCTGGGACTGCGCGCCGTGCCGCCTCGACGCGTGTGAGTCGCGCAGCCATGACGTCACGGCCATGTGCGGCCCCTCGCAGCCACTCGGCGGCCCGCAAGTTGCTGCCCGCCGCTCTCCCAGCATCTGGCATGCCCTCGGCCGCCGTCGTCGTTATAATCGCGCAGGCCTGAAATAACTACTCGGCGAGACACAGTTTTAAAGGTCGATATACTTCATTCTTTCTATATCCCCGAATTAATTTTTTTTGGTAACCTAAAAACGTTTTAATTCATGCTAAGTGTTTAAAAAATGTATATGAGCGTATTTTCTATCATTTGAAACGGATGTCAGAAGAGCAATATTTAGTTTAGTTTTGTGCTTTTTTTGATTGAAATGATCAGAAGTCTATTATAAATGTTCAGATAATTCAATAGATGTTTCGTTTTATAATTTAAAAAAAATGTAATTAATCTTTTCAGTATGCTAACGGTTTTCTGGCAGTAACAAAAATAGTGTTACGAGGATACTAGAGGCAAGACAACGAGGCAGGCCAGTCGGCCCAGTGCGCCAGCCTGCGCAGCGGGGGGTCGAGGGGAAGCCCCACCTCTGGGACAGGTAGCGCCCGTCCCTCTGCTGTAATCCTATTAGGAGCGGCGCCTATTTGCCTGTCTCTCCCAGCTCGTATGGGAGCAAGCACTCCATCGGGTTCGGCACGTTAAACAACTGGTGCAGGTTGGAGCTGCTGAAACTTGTCTCTCGAGTGTTCGGCACGTTCCCAGAGCCCCGTCTGCGTGAGGTGGCGTAACTATAACGCCATTGTTCTTGGAGGTTCGAGTGTTGTCGGAGATTTTGATGACGCGACACTTCGGAGGGCTGCGAGACCTCTCCAGATCGGGACTTGGTCTTTATGGCGGGTATTTGTGACGGAGGGCAGCCTGCGGCGAGGAGTGCGGGAGTGACAGAGGCTGGTGGCGTCTCCGGCGAGCGAGTGCGAGACTCGGGAGAGCAGTGGAGTGACGAGGGCGAGCGAGGTACGCGCTTCGTGTGCGAAGGTTGGTGCATCGGGACGGTGTTGTATGTTGCGCAGACGAGTGGGTATAGTCGCCGCACGGTAAGTTCATACTTTTAGGAAGCCCTGCTTCAAGCTGGGATCTATTTTCAAGGTGACTATGTATCCTTCGGCCAAATATCAACAATAACATTGCCATGTGGAAAACCATGTGACTACCACATGGCAATGTTTTGGTTGGGTAACTGTCAAATAGGGATGTAATTAATGGATAATAAAATTACACTGCAATGTTTATAATTGGTTAAATGTCAGTATAAAATGTCATAACATCATGTTTAATAATTCAAATATTAAATATAAAAAAATCTAAGCAAATTTTTATAGTTTAGAGTTTAAACCCAGCGTGGTGCTGTGTCTTCACATAATATCTATAAAAATTGATGTTAAGTTTTACTAAAGAAATTTTGCTGCTTCGAGATTACTATATCACAAAGTGCTATGGTTGAAAGCATGAAAATTATGTCAGTATCATTTATGAAGAATTTAACTTTAAGAAATTATTCAGTATGAGGTAGCTATGTAAACTGTTAGTTTCCTAAAGCCGTGAGTGCCAGGCACATCACTGCCATTACATCGAGAGGTCATTTGTGAATAGAAAATAACAAGTTAGTAACACTTTTCTGGCACTACGAACCGAGTCAAGTATCGGTTAAAGGTTATGGCTAACCAACATGTGTTTTGTAATTAGAGGCATTATTTTCTATCAAGCAGAATAAATTTTAAATTCAAATTCTAAGTTATACATTAAACATTTCTGTAAGTGTGTATTTTTATGTGTCTATGTGGTTTATCTCATATAAAAACTATATCACTTAAGTATGTACAATGCAGAAAAGAAATTGTTGCCATAAAAAACTTAACTTAAGAATCTGTAATAAAATAAATATATTAAATAAATCGAAACTCAGCAATAAATTATCACTACCATCAATATTATGTTACATCCTGTAATGAAACTAATGTTTAAGAATCACATATAAACACAGCAGATAAATTACATATCACTAAACACGTTATCCAGAACAACTGTAATTAAAAAGCATACATTAGCACATTTACCCTGAGCATATATTCAAATGCTGTATCTTTTTATGGTTACAGGTGTTAACAAAAAGTCATGACAACAACCTACGTAGAGTTGAATTTCTACTCAAGTTTTTTAAAATGCATTCTAATTATTGACAATTATGTTTCCTAACCTAACCAAAATTTACCAAACCTAATTCCATGTAAATAAACCTCATTTGGGTTGGGTTAGGTTACATTATGTTGGTTGAGGATAGGTTATGTTAGGTTAGTATCTGTGTACATGCCCTTACATTTAATATGTTTTGCTTGTGGGACATTACCTAATATATAACAGAAAATATAAGAACGTGTCTGTTTGTAATTTGCCCGACATTCAAAACAAGAAAGCTGCGAGGAAGGTACTTTTACACTATTTGACAAACACGCCCCAACCAAACGGAACGTTTTCACGCACATACTTTCATAACGTGTTAATTAGTCACTCACTTTTTCACGGTCGTGACACCCAGATCTAGAAGAAATGCTGTCATTTCTGCGACATCACCCTGTTCCAGTTGACCTGTATTCAGTAACATCGTAACTCTTCGTGCCACGTTGATAATATCTTGCTGTCTCCTTCTTCTTTGCATTCATTTTAATAACCTAACAAACCGTAATAACTAACACAAAGTTACACTGTAAAAGCAATAGTTCACTACAAGTTACAATTAAGACAACCCTTTAAAATTAGAAAATTAATTAGTACACAAATACATTGGATGTTTTCGGAAAATCAGAAGTCGTTTTGAGCAAACAAGCGTTCAACATGGCTCGGGCCGACACACAGTTACGTAGGTGATTCATCCGCAACAGCTTGCAACGTCATCTGTAAACAAAATAACTTAACTTTCGTATATATTAAACAATATTACTCCAGGATCTGGAAGTAAACATATGTGAAACATTTTAAGCAATATTTATCGTTATTTCAGCTGTTCAAAATTACATACTAAGGAACTATTTCTTCAAGTGTGTAGCCAACATACCGATATTTATCGTTGCCACGCGTGTTTAAAAACTTACATATAAAATTAACAAATACAGATTATTTCAGTATTCATACACACGTACGGAAACGTAATAGCTTGATAAATTATGTCGTCCTATTTTGTTTATTTATTTGTCAAACAAATTGCACAATAGTAAACCAAATATTCTTAGTTCCATTTTTCAACAGTTCTTCCCAAAAGTACGAACTTACCGTGCGGCGACTATAGTGCGAGGCAGTGTGTTGAGACAGCGGTGCGCGGTAAGAGACGAACAGGAGAGGGAGCCACTGTCGAGCCGAGCTCCAGTGGGGAGAGTAAATTGTGGACTTACGAAAGTGCGATTAATGTGTGGACATACATCCAAATTGTTGTAAGTTAACCAATAGTGTAAACATTAGGTAATAAATAAATTTGCAAGTAATTAGTTGGGCTATCATTTCCGGACCAGTTTTCCTACATCTAACAAAAAAGTGTGTAATTATTAATTTTGTATTTTCATTATGTGTTTATATGGAATTTTTAATTATTAATTTTAAAATAATATGTTTCAGTGGCTGTTGTGTATAAGTCTTGTCGAAATTTCAAACCGTCAAATATTTGTTAAAGCAGTGATCTTAAACAAAAGATAAATTTATTTATCAGTTTAACTAAGTGACTAAAAATTGTGATAAACTAAGTCGCAGGTATCCTTTCGATAACTTGGGCAATGGGCGGGAGACTGTTATTGCTTGCGAACACTTTTATCAGCAGGACCTTGAAAGATAAGACCTGCATGGTCGTGAAATGTTTACTTAACCGCCACTTTGTGTTGGATTGAGGTGATAAGGCTGCTGCAAATAGAACGTTGTGTCTCTCCGCACCAGCTTTCAGAACAGCCAGGCGATGTGGAAACTCAAGCCCCTCTCATGGATGATCCGTGTTGAAATCTCCTGCGAGTGCCAGATCCTCCATATTTATGCGTTTTCCCTTCGTCAGTGGCGTTATATTCTTTGGGATTAAATGATTAAAATGTCAATGCCTGATTGTATGGAGGCTCAGAAAAATATGTATCTATATGCATGGTGTCTTTAAATCAACACGTGGAACAGGGAGTGGGATCTGTAAATGAGCGTTTTGAAGTAAGGTTGTGCTGCGTTAGTGACATAGTAAGTTTGTTATTTACGGTTTTTTTGCAACAAAATAAAACGTATTTTTTTATATTCATATATTGTTTGTATTTGGGCTACTGGGGCACCCATTTTCGTGTCCTTATGAAGTAAAGCTGAATCTGTGCTTTTTGTTAGAAATTAGGTATGGTTTGTTTTTCGTATATGGAACAAGAAAGGATCAACCCCGTTTTTGTTAGAATTCTAAAAAAAAATAATATTGCATTGTGGTGTGATAAAATTTGCAGTAAAAATAGTCAACGGACAACGAAATTTACTAGCTTTGCACTTTTTTTCTCGAAGTAAATACCCTTATACTTGCATTTTAGTAAACATATAGTATTTTGCGAATTATTTCACGTGACTTCATTAAAGCAAAAGTTGCTGGTAATTTTTTTGGTTTCAAGTAATTAACACATACATTTAGTTGTGTTTTTGCACGAAGTCTGAGTTGTTAAGCGCGTTTGAGTGCCATCAGTTTCTTATTACTCAAGAATAATTATTTATAAAACATTTGTATAGTGTTTAAATGTATAGTTGTATAGTACGTTTGATGTTTTTACCGAAAATTGATGAACTGGAAGTTGCCATAACATAAAATCTAACTCCAAAAATATTTGCGGTGGAAATTGTCAGACAGTTAACTTGTTTTTAACAACAATAAAAAAGGCTGAAATGTTTGGATTTTTTCGGTATTGTATTTAATGTTAAAAATCGTAATTTTGTACAAAATACCCAGTGAGATGTATTTACTAACGTTTTCAAGCTGAATGAGACAGCTGACGATCAGTTACGTCTTTAACAACTTTAAAGAGGGATGTTGTCGTTCAAGCAAGCCACTGTACACTGCACAGGCCTAGAGTGCACGTGTTATGTCGCAGTGCTCATACACGGCACTGCGCACTAGCGCTGTCGCCTGCCGTGGAATTCGGTTGGCAGCCGTTAACGAACAAAAACTGTTTGTGCAACACGATTGTCAGCTGTTGCGGACGTCACGCAATCACTGCTCGTTCGCGCGTTTTTTGTGCTGTTCAACATTTTGTAGGCTCTCCCCGACTCGGGGTTTCACCAAACAGCCAAATTTTAAAAATAGTAAAACTACCCCAAATTTTAAAACCACAAAATACCCAATGACCCGATGTTAATGGGGGAGGCATACCCCATTCCAGGTTACTATTATATTTTTACGTTTAACATGGTTACACTTGTAGACTAAAACAATATATATATGTATATGTGTGTGTGTGTGTGTGTGTGTTGGTGTGTGTGTGTGTGTGTGGGGGGGGGGGGGTATATACCTTTTACATAATTAGCTGGCAAAGTTGATTTTTTAATATTTTTTTCTGCAGTATGAATAAGGAGAACCAATTAGAATAAAAATCAGAAATTTTTGGTTATTAAAACAATTTTATTCTGAAAGAAATTAAACCATATCACATAGTAGCCAAAGTCATTGACTTTAAACCTAAAATGTTACAGTTGTATATTCAATTTCATTTTCCGTATCCATACTGCACAAAAACGTTAAATTGAAACTTTGACAGCTAATCATGCTATAATTATTCCATATATATTTTTAATTTTGTGAAATTTCAGCCACTCAAATAGTCGGAAAATTGAACCGTGTAGGTATAACGTAATTATAAAATAATGATCTAGACTGAGACATACACCCTAAATAAATCCAAATTAAAGTGCTAAGCTAAAAAAAGAAGAGAATCGGATTTGACTACAGCAAGAATAAGTTAATATTAAACCAAATAAATTAAAAAAAAAAAATACATTCCACAATAACAAATACATTCAGTGAGTTAAGACGTGCAAAAAAATCGTCAAACGCTTATAAAATATACCTAAAATATTGATCATAAAATACAATGTAAAACATGAAAACCTATTTGATCATCGATGTACGACTTCCATTTCCGTATAACGTAACGTAAAAAAAAAAAAAAAAAAAAAAAAACTGGAGTCTAAACAAACTTCTTAGTAGCCATATTAAAAAAAAAACTGAAATACAAATGTTTTTATGAGCTCGTCGTATCAAAATACTAAATCACAAATCTGAGTATTTATTAAATAATTTGGGGCGTCTATAAGGAAAATTTCATCGCCATTTTATCGAATGTTCTAAAGCGTTCAAAATTCATGTAATACTAAATTTCGTTTAAAGTTTTAGACTTTGCTTTTCAAAACGATATTAACAGGCCCGATTGCAACCTAAGGTATTTTAAATGACAAGTTTATTACAATTTAATCCATAGAGGATGGAAAATGATAAGTTGGAGAATTTTCACAACTGACGTCACTGTTTAGAGATTGGCTGTCACGTAGCTCAACAAAACGCAGCACTTGTGGTTTGTAAAAAAGGACGGGCATCATTTAAATTCGCAACAAAAAAAAATTAAGTTCAAAATCTTCGCCCGCGGGGGCTACTCGATCATAAAGTTCAGGGTCGCGGTGATGTCGCCAATGCGCAATGCAGCCTAGGAACTGAGGTCGCATGCGATGAAAGCAGCTGGCGAAGTCGTAGTTTGTTCTCACCGTGCTAAGCCTTGAAGTCCACCTCACAGTGCAGTCCTGCTCCGACAGCCGATCAGCTGGTCTTCGTGACGTCATAGGCCGCTCGCGCTCCGCAAACAAGCCAAGGCCAGTTTTGCACGCAACTCAGCTGACGTCCCCGAACAATGCGCACTAAAATCTGAGCTACTAAGAAGTAAACAAATTTACTAACTTAGCCAAGTAAAAAAAAAATAATAAATAGTTCACACTAAATAAATTTACGAATAAAAATTTAAAATATTTAAAGCAAATCAGTTTTAATAACAATGTATTAAAACTAACTAAAAATATTGACTATGATTATATTTATAATTATATAATTATAAAACCATTGACGTCTTTGTATGCAATAATTCCTTACAATAGTGCGCACTGGCCACAGTTTGTTTCGCTGCATGGAATAAGGTAATAAGAAATATTAATGTGAATTATTACGCCACTGTCTCGGCTAGTTTAATAGTTTTTTTTTGTGTTAGTAATGGTCATTATCTTGTTTAGGCTGGAATGATAGTCACCTCATTGACTGGAATCTCTACTCGGCTTCTCAAAACAGTTTGATGGTCATGATGGTCAGCAAAATTGGTGTAGAGGGGGAAGTTCACTTCTTCCTGATTATCTTAACGGCATGAGACTCTGGATTCACGAAGATATGATGTATATATTATTTCTGATAGTAGCTCAATCGCTATGTGGTTCTGGAACCATTCGTAATCTGTTAGTTTAAGGGCCCCGCCTACCTGGGCACACACATGGCGGTGTGCAGAGCTTCAGATAAAACCACGTGGTTTGAAAACTGCTCAAGATATCCGAGTGGTGTCTGCTTACGAAAAACGTTTAATAATACGTTGATGGCGGTAGAGTAGTTCTATTCCCGGATTTAGTTTTTTAATTTTTAGTTTTAGAAGAGTTAAAATAACTAAAAATCGTGTATTCAGAGTAATTTTTCGCGAAACATGCTGTATATATTCTTGAAAATATTTAATGAATTTGTAATACACCCCTGTCTTCGTTTCTGTGCCATATAATGGTATGATTACCGCTTAACTCTCATAGTTGCCCTATGCACGACGAGAAGACAGCGCGCCTGTCCACAAGCTTTCACTTAAAGGCGATACCGCGCTAGAAGCACCAGCGAGTGTCGCACTAATCATCTCGTATCAGTAACACAAATGCACCCCTGAACCAGATAATCTTTTTCTTACGTAGGGCAATGTTCTTGGTAACTAGTAAATATACATAATATTAAATTCCATTCGCATGCTCAAAATTCAGGTGAAGACGAATTCAGTTCATATGTGGAAACCAGTTTCCTAAGGCATATCACGAAGGCGTACGTAGTACGAGCATATAGTAAATTACAGCAGATCTCACCGTAAAAAAAAAAAAAATTGCCGTAAATATTAGGGAATAAAATTTTCATTTTTCTTTACATATATGAACTCTGAAGATTTTTTAATTCTTCCACACGCTACGCCTTGCTTTTTTTTTTTTTGGTTTGTACGTTGGTATTCGAGTATGCTGGCGCATGTGAAACCTTGCTACGCATCATGAAAGAAGAGGCTGCAGCTAGTGGGCCCGGGATGTTGGAATGCGGAGAAGGATCCACAGCCGAGCGGGGTGTTTGGCGTGTGATGTCAGAGCGTGTCATTGTCTGCCCGCGGCATTAGCGGCACTTGGTCTCAATTGGTCCGTGCTCTTGGGCTGCCGCCCGCTCATTACAGCGCCTCGACGCGGTCCTCTTCGGGCGGCCGACAGTCGCGAGGCGTCACCAACCCTGCAGCTTCAAAGTTGTTAAACTTCTACCCGGAGCTTCTTTTGCAAATTCATATTTATCGCGAGAACAAAATAAATTGTAAATAATTTGATTTAAAATAGTTAATTTTCTTTCACTGTGTGAAAGTTAAACAAGTGTAAACATTATGTACATATTAAAAAGAACGTCGTGGGCTTCTGTGCAAATAACGTCTGCGTCTTCAGAAATTTTTCGGAACACTCCTCTTCAAATATGGCTGTCGAAAACGCAAGAAAGTTCTAAGTTGAACAATACTAGCGTTTCGTTATTGCGTCTTGCGTGGTTTACAAACCGGTGCTCTATAATGTGATCGCTGGACATTACGCGTCTTGCGTTTTTGTGTGAATTTTAAACCCGGCCGCAGACCTGTCTATTCTTCCGTGAGTGAGCTTGGCTTCACTCGCTCCATTGGCCGCGAGAGGTGACGTCATTCTTTGGGACTGCGTCGTTCGTGACTCGCCTCGGCAACTACAGGGGGTGACGAGCCATGCATGCATCACGACACACATGGACACTACGTGAAGCTGCTCTGTGGTCAGCTCATGGTCTGCACCATGCTTGCAGGACACCCGTAAACACTGGCTCAAGTGTATTGTTTGCATTGGGAAAACAGTTTCATACGATTATACAGCATGGGACAAAATTTGAGTATCGGGTTTGAAGGGCTATAAAAAAACGGAGCAACTTACAGAAATGATGTTTATTTTATTGGAGTAGGTATACAGCCCCATTATTTTTTTTATCAAGCTCTGAAGATCACATCAGGAAGATGATGGCCATCAGCAGCGATGCATTGATGAAAGCGATTTCGGGACTCTTCGACCGCTTTTCGGCACATTTCGAGAGGTATAGCGGTTATTCCCTCCCGAATTCGCATTTTCAGTTCTTCCAAGGTGTGTTTGAAAATCTTTTTCTTGAGGTAACCCCACAGGAAGAAGTCGCAAACGCTCAAATGGTGGGCTCGCGCTGAGCAGATTTGAGCGTTTTTCTTCCTGTAGGGTTACCGCAAGAAAAAGGTTTTCAAGCATCGTCCTCACACCTTGGATAAAATATATTAGTGAAAATTAATTAGCTTTATTTTGGTGCCCACATGTTTTGTGGTGTGGCATTGCATAAATATTGCATTTTATACTCACTTATATAAAATATGTATTTTTTATTATAAAAGTATATTAAGTGTTTTTGCATAGTTTATATCTCTTTTACTAAGAAATTAGTTTTCAAGTAGTTACAGTATCTTTATACAGCTTACAATTTAGATTTGAACCTCCCACCTGAGTTTTTTTTCTTCTTAGTTATGGACCCACCCAACAGATAGTGTCACATGTCGCGCAAAACATTTTTTTTTTCATTTGTAAGAGTCGCGCTTCTATATCTCCCTCCTTGTTCTATGGACTGCTCTGCCTGGCGAGTTTAAACCCGAGCCTGTCTCGCACTCCATACACGCACGAGCCAGTGGCGAGCAAGAAGCCAACCGATCCCGTCTCGTCGCAGCTCACACGAGTGCGCATTCACCGAGCCGAGAGACGCTCTCTCCGCTGCTGCGGGACACCAGCTGTCGCGGTGCGTTCCAGATGTGGCTGTCTGGTGCCGTCAGCCGAGTGTGTGTCCGCTAAGTGCGTGTCGTGCTACTTTCCCCGCCCGACAGTCCAAGTTGTAGACTGTGCACCCCGCGTACGTACCTTTAAAACGAATGGAGCATTGACACAGACCTACATTTAAAATGCTGATATATTTTGTAAACTGTTTCTGTATGTGAATGGATTTAGAATAAATCCAGCCATAATATCAGCATGTGATAAAACAATCCGTCAGGATGACTTGTTTTATCTCAATGTCGATGTAGGCTACGTAAACAAATTTTATAGGAAAGTTTGTTTTTAATACCTGAAGTGTGAAACTCTCTCCAGATTATTTCATGTTTCGTTTAAAATATGTTCACAATGATGCACGCGATTGATTATCGTAGGCAACGGGGTCTTTGTTTCTGTACCTGTAGAATTTTTTTTATGATCACGAGCGTAAACGTCATTGGTGGTTTTCTTGTCAATCATAAACACTTAGGGTGGTATTTATATTCACGTCTTGAGCAATTCCTTCGTCAAGAAATTCTTATATGCATTCTTATTTAACATTTGTGTGCCATAGAGGTTGCTTAAGATGATCTCAAGTGATCGCAAACAAGACAATCTTGATGAAGACCATCTTAAGATGGTCACATATTTCTTATTTATGAGAGGGCATTCTCCTGTCTCATAGTCGTTGCTTGAGAACACCATCGTAGAAGCATGTTTCATAGTCGCTGAGACCGTGCTTAAGAACACGAATAAGATCGTCTTTGCCAAGACCACTGCAGGCATGTCTCAAGCAATTGCTTGTTCTGATCGCAATGTATAAAATGGCGGATTCTCGTGAACCTCGTATTTTTAAACTTAAATAAATACTGTATGAAGTGCTTAAGCAATTTAATATGTATTTTAAATGAGTTTAGTGTTTGTTTGTGACCAGTGGTTACATTTTCAAGTGCTAAACAGACACGTTTATTTAAGTATCTATCACAGAACGAGTACAATGGATGTGGAAAACGATGCGTTTAATGATGGTTGATGGTACATATCACAATCAGAAAATTTAATTCTACATTCGTGACACCCAAAATACATTAAAAATAATTTAAGAAAAAGTGGCATTACACTATTGATATACCATATTTTCCACAATAACTGGGTAGAGGTTTCGTAGTGCAATGGTTAGGGAGATGGGTTTCAAGTTTGTAGATTGAGATAACAATGCGAATGTGGTTCAAATCCTGGCACTTACAAATTTTTTTTATAGTTACAGTAAATGAAAAATGCCAATATAGCTTTAAGAGAAATTTTATTAGATTAATTTTTTAAAATCTAATTGTTATAATATATTTAAATAGATAGCTCAATTTAATGATTTGGTTATTTCATACACAGTAGGCTTTGAGACATACTGTAGTCTATATATTTTACTTATAATACGATTAAATTATAGAATCACAAGTAACTTGAACAAGAAAAATTAACCTAT
The DNA here is from genome assembly GCF_032445375.1 of Bacillus rossius redtenbacheri. Lineage (NCBI taxonomy): Eukaryota > Metazoa > Arthropoda > Insecta > Phasmatodea > Bacillidae > Bacillus > Bacillus rossius. The sequence continues at coordinate 32,747,956 of NC_086330.1, forward strand.
TATATGAGGAAATTAATGTCTTATATTATTGATGAAAAAACACTTTATAAAGGGGTTTACAAAATTTTAAGTTCCTTACTATGTACCCTTATCAGATTCGTTCAAACTTATATATTGTTATAATTCTAAACATACATTTTTCTTACTTAAATTAAAAATTTTATTTTACTGTGTAGTTAAATCTTATATTTTTATTAAACTAACATTTACTGTACCTTATCCTGAAGCTGAAGTAGAGTGACATTTTATCAACAAAAAAAGTTTTTCACTACCTGAAATATTTTTTTATAATTCTGTAAAGACAGGTAGCTTTTAAACAAGTAGTAATTCAGTACCTATTAACAGTTCTGAAGATGCTAACTAAATTTTATTATTTTTTAAAAGGGTATTATTAAATCGTTAGATACATAATTTCTTAATGTTAAACTTGCACAGGAAAGACAAAAGTCTATAAAGTTCTTAATTTCATTCATCTCAAGTGACACAAGCTGAGATGTACTACAAGGTATGCATATTTGTGGTCGCAAAACATCAATTTTCCCATGTGTGATTTAAGAGTATTAAAACAATAAACGAATTCCTCACATCAACTTCGAATGTAGTGATATATACTCACTAAATCTTGTTACTATAAATAGCCTCAAATTCTGGGGTTTCAGTGCTTGGTGTGAATAGTACCAGAATATTTAACGAAAACAGTTCAATCGCCAAAGTTCGTGTATGCTCGTGTCTTTTCGGCTGTCTTAAGTAAGTGCTTCGTCAAGCCATAAGTACGGCAAACAAGCTCTTGCTTGAACATGCAGTCTTCATGAAGCTCGTCTTGTTCGCGGACTATGAAACATGGAGATTGAAATCGCTGCCTTGAGAAACAAGACCGTCTTCGTCAAGACGGTCTCAAGACATTGCTCAAGATGCGACTATAAATACCAGCCTTAGGGTGGTATTTATATTCACGTCTTGAGCAATTCCTTCGTCAAGAAATTCTTATATGCATTCTTATTTAACATTTGTGTGCCATAGAGGTTGCTTGAGATGATCTCAAGTGATCGCAAACAAGACAATCTTGATGAAGACCATCTTATGATAGTCACATATTTCTTATTTATGAGAGGGCATTCTCCTGTCTCATAGTCGTTGCTTGAGAACACCATCGTAAAAGCATGTTTCATAGTCGCTGAGACCGTGCTTAAGAACACGAATAAGATCGTCTTTGCCAAGACCACTGCAGGCATGTCTCAAGCAATTGCTTGTTCTGATCGCAATGTATAAAATGGCGGATTCTCGTGAGCCTCGTATTTTTAAACTTAAATAAATCCTGTATGAAGTGCTGAAGCAATTTTATATGTATTTTAAATGAGTTTAGTGTTTGTTTGTGACCAGTGGTTACATTTTCAAGTGCTAAACAGACACGTTTATTTACGTATCGATCACAGAACGAGTACAATGGATGTGGAAAACGATGCGTTTATTGATGGTTGATGGTACATATCACAATCAGAAAATTTAATTCTACATTCGTGACACCCTAAATACATTAAAAATCATTTAAGAAAAAGTGGCATTACAATTTTGATATAACATAATTTTCCACAAAAGCTCGTTAGAGGTTTCGTAGTGTTATTGGTTAGGGAGATGGGTTTCAAGTTTGTAGATTGAGATAACAATGCGAATGTGGTTCAAATCCTGGCACTTACAAATTTTTTTTATAGTTACAGTAAATGAAAAATGCCAATATAGCTTTAAGAGAAATTTTATTAGATTAATATTTAAAATCTAATTGTTATAATATTGTCGCGGGTTGAAATTTTGCAGGGTTGTTGAAATCAAATTTAGGGACTTTACTGACGGGACTCTGGGCTGGCTGCTCTGTTCACTCGTCAGCGCAAGTGGCGTGACCATGTAATTGGGGCACGGGGCCGGCGCGGCGCGCTGCGGGCTTGCAGAATTTTGTTTGTTTGTTTGGCCGCGCGCTGGCGCAGCCACGGGCCGCAGTTACTGGGGCGCGCTGTCGTAACAAGCCGCGCGGTGTGGCCTGCACATCGGGGTAGAGGGGGGGTAGTCTTCCCAGATGTTCTAGTTAGTTGTTTAGTAAATTTGACTTCAATAACGAGCTTTTGTTATGCTAGGCGCGGCAGGGCGCGCGAATTTAAGCGCAAGTGATTGGTGACTCGGGGCTCACTCAGGCGGAGGCTATGCGTCTCACCTGTGGTCACGAGTTGTTAGTTCGTTCGTGATGTAGGAATTCAAGCTTTCGGGCGGAGGCTATGGCCCTCGTCAGGGGTCACGCGTCATAGTTTTTAAAATGTAATGTTCGTTCGGGATTTCAAGGGCAGGAGAGGCCCCTACGTTATTTTTTTAAAGTAATCGATCAAGAAAGGCTTTTCGGAAAATGTGAGTATGGACTTATCTTTGTTTTAATTTTAAGTATTAATTATGATTTGAGGTATTCGGAAGGACTAGGGAAGTGTTTAGTGAAGTTCTCTCATTCTCTCTCTTGTAAGGTCGTTCAATCGTTAAGGAAGTAAAGAGATTATTGTTTTAAATTGTAATCCCGCTATTCAAATGTTCTTTAAAATGATGTTGAGTATTTGACTTTAAGAATAAAATAATTTTAATTAAGTATTATGTTATTTTGCAAAATCTCCTTAGTTCAGCTCTCACCAGACATCCTGTACGGGATGACGAACCTATGATCCTAGGTACAGTAAAGTATTTTATGAAGTTAAGACTAGTTGATGCCAAGCGAGTTGTTTCTATGTAAAGAGCTACGATTCTCTCCCCCCTCTGAAAGTGGATCGTGACAGAAATGGCGGTGGCACCGGCTAGGTGCACGTTGAGAAATGGTAGAGTTCGCCGGATAGGTTCTATTTCTGGAGAGAGAGAGAGGTAGATTTTTATGTTTATTATTAAGTTAGTTTCAGCTTCTGATAGCAGGTTATTAAGAGTTTACTTGAGGAGAGGATTACGGAATTTAATCTAAGTGGAGGAAGTCTTTGAGATTTTTTTTTTGACGTAACAGATGTTTATTTGAGTATACTTGTAAGGATAAAGTTTATAGTGATAAGTTGTTTTAAGTCGTTGAGTTTATCAGGGATTTTTACGTGAGGAGAATACGTTATAATTTAAATGATTAATAGAGATAATGCAAGTGGTTTAATTTAATTGAAGTTCATTTTAAGATTGTAGGTTAAGAGAATTATAATTTAAAATAAAGTTTTTTGTCGTAAATAGGAATTATTTTCAAGAGAAGTTTGTTTTGCTGTCGTGCGCGTAGGAGACGAGACGTACGAATTAAATCAGTCGAGGGAAGGATAAACGTTAGAAAGGAATTAAAAAGAAAACGAGAGTTTATGTAAAAGAGAGTTATAGAATTTATAGTGATGTTTTGTTTTAATTAGAAAAATGTTGAGAGTTGTTTCAGAACGACACGTCAGTGGACGTGGCAGAATGAACACGTGACGGGGAGGTGCTGAGACCTAGCGGTGAACGGAGGAACCGCAAGCGAGGGTTGGCGCACCTGATGGAATTCGGTGACGTCACGGGCTCATAAGGAGACGTGGACAGGCCGTGACCTTGTTTTGATCAGCTGTACGGTAACTTAGCGATAAGAAAATAGACTATTGGTTAAATAAATTTAAATTTAAGTGTGTTTTAGGAGAAGAGGAACTTTCAGTATGTAAGTAATTTAATTTAAGAAGTGTATGATGTATAGGCTAGAAGTGTTTCGTTGTAAGTTGTTTATGTTTTTGTTAGTTAAATTCTACCTCGGTTTTAAAAATATTTTTTTTGGGATTTGTAAACATTATTAAGGAGGTACACTATAAAATCGATAAGCATTGAGAAAACTGGGAAGGCTAGATTTTGTGTGTAGAGGGAATTTACTCCAAGGGAACAGAGAGACAAAATTAATGTTTTCATTAGGGCGAGGGACCCTAAGGTGAGGCGTTGTGTCCCTGGGAAGAAAGGGAATTGTAGCGCAGACCATAGGAGATGGGCTGGCTACGTGAATTAAGGGTTAGGAGAATCCTGAGAGTTGTGAGTAGTTTGGGGCAGGAGTTCCCCATGGTAGTACCGAAGTGGCTATCCTGTATGGGATAGGGTACCATTTCAATGAAGTTTGTTGGTGGGGTTAGAGCCCCCTGTGTAGTGGGCCTATAGCAGATAGGCACTACAGTGAAATTTTTGGTTATTTTGTGAGGTAAATTCCCTGGAGGTTAAGTAAGATTGGATTCAGTTAGGAAGGAGGGAAATGAGAAACATTGCTGTAGAGAGTTAGTGTACTTGCCTAATGTGAAATTGAATTTTACTAAATTAATTTAGGAGAAAGTTTTGTTCGGTAATTAAATAATAATGGAAGATAGCTAGATAATTAATTAATTTTTTTTGAGTAAGGTGTTTTAAGTAATGAAATAAAATAAGGTGAAGTAATTTGAATAATTGGGGAGGAGTTTCTTTAAGAGTGTAGATAATTGTTTTTGAATTTATTGAGATATTCAGCCAGTGAAGTTTGAGTGTGAGAGATACAGTGAGATTTCAAGGAAATTGGTTGTTTATTAATTAGGACGAATGAGATTTTATGATTTAGAGTCAGTAAGCATAGTTAAATTTACGACATAATATTTGTTGACAGTTTACAGTTATTAAGGAGAAAACAGAGTAATCTATTTATTTTTATTTTAAGGGTTTGAAGATAAGATTATGAATTTTTTTTTTGAAAGTTTCTTGGGCATGTTTGAATAATTTGTATTTGGATTTTAAGAAATTACAGAGAAAATTTAATTGATTTACATTAGTTTGGAAGTATGGAGGTTTAGTGTTCGATTAGCCCTAACTTGATGGTCGGATCCCAAAAGAATGCCGTAAAACCGATAGCCAATTGAGAGGAATGCGGTAGGCGCTTGTGTAGAGAGGGGTTGTGGGAAAACTCCTTGGGACTGATGGCAGATCAGGGGCCCTAAATAGTGTGTGATGCTGTAAAACCAGTGCAGGGAAAGCCTGGTATGCTTAAATTTTTGGGCACAGGTTATGTAAACCTGGGGTTCCATGGGATTTAGTCATGTTAGCTGCTGTGAGACATTAAGATTTCCAGGCTCCATAGTAAATTCAATGTAAATTTTTGTTTTCTTAAAATAATAAATTTGTTTTTAATTTATTTGAGATATTTGATTTGGAACAGTGAATACAGACCCCGAGGAATAAGAGTTGTCATGCTGTGAGAGGAGAAGGTGGTAGGCCTAAAAGGGTACAGGCACCACAGAGGTTATGTGCATTGCATAATTTAAATATAAGGAAACTTGAGAATTTGAAATTTTGTTGTTGGGTTGGACACCCATAAGAAGAGTATAGGCAGAATTTTTATTGTTATGAGATGTCTAATTTAATTGAAAAGAAGAAAGTTTAAAGATGCAAGGTAACATTATTATTGTAATAATTGAAAGAGATTAAGAGGTAGAGAGAAATAGGCAGTTTTTGTTTGTAAGTACTAAAGTTTACATATAGAAATTTAGTAACTAAGAATGAATAATAAGTTAAGTCTAGTGTAAAAGTTTTTTTTAAGTTTGTTAAGTTAAGAGTCACAAGTAAATTTTTTTTTAGAGAGAATGTCTTTGATAGGAAGTATTAGAAACTTATGGGAATTTTAGGGTAACATAAATAATGTAGGTAATGAATAATAAATAGATGGTAGGTCTTAAGTTAGGATTAACATTTGAAGCAGAATTTAATTAAGAAGAAGGAAAATAAATAGGCCTAATGAAAAGAACAAAAAAGGATTTTATGGTAAAGCATTTTTTTTAAGTAATAAACAATGAATAATAATGTTGTTTCAGGGTAATGTGTACTAATAATACAATTTTTTTTTTAGGACCAAAGAACAGGAATTATGTAATTTAAATTAACATGTATTTTTGAAACTGTTACAGATTCCTTAAGATGAGCTGAGCAGCAGTCCAGTTTACAAGATGACAAGAGTTCGAGAGACAAGATACAAGATCACTGAAACAAGAGCCAAGACTGAAGATACAAGAGAAGAGAAAGCTGGCAGCCATGGACTTACAAGTGGAGATTAATAAGGTCATGTAAAGTTTTATTTTTTTATGGAAGACAGTAACTGGAGTTTTTTTGTTATAAACATTATTTACAGAACTTTTTAGGTTATAGTAATGTAATGGAACTAGTGAGTTGTGGTAGCTGTCAAAAAGAACTAATACCTTAAGTTTAATTTTTAAAGTTAATTTTCTTAATTTACAGAGGGATTAGTAGTTTTTTTTAAACCTTATTTAGGTTGGAATTTAAATACAATAGCTTATTATAAATGTGTACGAACAGTTCAAGTTCACAGTACTGATAGGTAGGTCAGATGATCTTATTGATTTTGATGATTTGTTGTTTTGAGTTGATTTTTAAGTGTTGTGAATTAGACAATGAAATAGTTCTGAAAACTTAAATTATTTCAAGCTAAGAAATAGTAAAGTTAATTGTAACTCAAAGGACACCAGAATTTAATTTTTTTTTGAATTAGTAATGTTTGAAAATTTTATACTTTACAAGAAAGGTTATAAACAAACAGATCGGATGGAACAAGGATGCAGTAAATCACAATTTCATTTAGAATTATTGATTTGCTTTTGAGGTTATGAAGGAAAAGTAGCTATAATTTAAAAATTTGAATAAAAATGTTTTTTTTTATTTGTTTGAAATAGAAAGTTTAAAAGTTAATTAGTCATGATCTAGGTGGGTGATGGGGTGGGAATTGGCCACTCTTTTTCCCTATAACCTCCCTAACATGGCCTTCTATTACAACTAACAGAAATAAAGAAGAAGAAAAATGAAGAATTATTAGTTAGAATGTTTCTTTCATGAAGATACCTGATGAACTTTTACTGTTTGGAAGAATAGAAGCAAGGTTAGTCAGATATTTTTACTCAGAAGAAGAAGAAGTTTTATGACTCGACAAGCCAGAGATTGGTGTTTCCCCTCTGCGCTTCTATTGACTACGTTGTTTACTCTCATGGGATAGCTGGTTCGGCACCATGGAGAGAGATTGGTGGGCATTGTGGTTGCCCCCAGAAGAAAAGAAGAGTAGAAGAGGTTATGGGTGGGTCATGTGAACTGACCTTCAACCCAGTTACTTCGTGGGGACTATTTGCTGTATAGAGAAGATCAAGACTCAAGAGTTAGGGAAAATCATTGGAGGTCATGTTTCCCTTCCTTAAGTTTTTCCTATCAAATTATTTGCCTGATTAGATTATGCTAAGGGTGGGATACTTTATGTTAGCAGTTGAATTAATTAATTTTATTTTTTTGTGTGTTTGCATCCTTGCCCATCGATTGCAGTTTAGTAGTTAGTTTTGTATTTGTCAGGCGTGATGGTAATGCCTGTTGATGATGTTTCAGAATTGTAATCTGTTCGTGATGAGGATGGCACAACTCCGAAGCAGATGTGGGGAGAAGTTGTGAGCTGCCCTGGAAGCCAGTCCAGTAGCTGTTGGAGTTGAGTGGTGTTTGCTGATGGCCAGCCCAGGGAGCTACTCTTCTCGACAACACTGACTTCGAGGAGTTGCACCAACCTTCACGAGATAAGAGTTTAATTAATTGAAACACTGTAAGGACACTTAATTTTTTTTGAAGAACGAAAGAAGTATGGTAATAAACGGAAACCGAAAAAAAAAAATAATAATAATTATCAAGAATTTGCACATTGTTTAACGAATACTGAGAAACTAAGAACATTAATTTAATTTGTAAAGAGAGCTTCACTAACAGAACAATTTTTTTTAGAATTGAGAACTCGAGCCTCTGAAGGTTCCTGTGAGAACAAACCAGATAAAAGTTTTACATTTAATTTTATGAATACTTGTTGTTTTAAAATAAATCTTATGCAGAATCTAGATGTATGTTCAGACAGCAAGGAACTAAGAAAATTATTATTTTTGTGAAATGAGGAATTTATAGTTATGGTTTAATGGAAAAAGACAATTTGTAATTTTGAGGTAGCTCGATGGGGCTCGAGCTCTGTGAGGGGAGGGTTATGTCGCGGGTTGAAATTTTGCAGGGTTGTTGAAATCAAATTTAGGGACTTTACTGACGGGACTCTGGGCTGGCTGCTCTGTTCACTCGTCAGCGCAAGTGGCGTGACCATGTAATTGGGGCACGGGGCCGGCGCGGCGCGCTGCGGGCTTGCAGAATTTTGTTTGTTTGTTTGGCCGCGCGCTGGCGCAGCCACGGGCCGCAGTTACTGGGGCGCGCTGTCGTAACAAGCCGCGCGGTGTGGCCTGCACATCGGGGTAGAGGGGGGGTAGTCTTCCCAGATGTTCTAGTTAGTTGTTTAGTAAATTTGACTTCAATAACGAGCTTTTGTTATGCTAGGCGCGGCAGGGCGCGCGAATTTAAGCGCAAGTGATTGGTGACTCGGGGCTCACTCAGGCGGAGGCTATGCGTCTCACCTGTGGTCACGAGTTGTTAGTTCGTTCGTGATGTAGGAATTCAAGCTTTCGGGCGGAGGCTATGGCCCTCGTCAGGGGTCACGCGTCATAGTTTTTAAAATGTAATGTTCGTTCGGGATTTCAAGGGCAGGAGAGGCCCCTACGTTATTTTTTTAAAGTAATCGATCAAGAAAGGCTTTTCGGAAAATGTGAGTATGGACTTATCTTTGTTTTAATTTTAAGTATTAATTATGATTTGAGGTATTCGGAAGGACTAGGGAAGTGTTTAGTGAAGTTCTCTCATTCTCTCTCTTGTAAGGTCGTTCAATCGTTAAGGAAGTAAAGAGATTATTGTTTTAAATTGTAATCCCGCTATTCAAATGTTCTTTAAAATGATGTTGAGTATTTGACTTTAAGAATAAAATAATTTTAATTAAGTATTATGTTATTTTGCAAAATCTCCTTAGTTCAGCTCTCACCAGACATCCTGTACGGGATGACGAACCTATGATCCTAGGTACAGTAAAGTATTTTATGAAGTTAAGACTAGTTGATGCCAAGCGAGTTGTTTCTATGTAAAGAGCTACGATTCTCTCCCCCCTCTGAAAGTGGATCGTGACAGAAATGGCGGTGGCACCGGCTAGGTGCACGTGATAATATATTTAAATAGATAGCTCAATTTAATGATTTGGTTATTTCATACACAGTAGGCTTTGAGACATACTGTAGTCTATATATTTTACTTATAATACGATTAAATTATAGAATCACAAGTAACTTGAACAAGAAAAATTAACCTATTATATGAGGAAATTAATGTCTTATATTATTGATGAAAAAACACTTTATAAAGGGGTTTACAAAATTTTAAGTTCCTTACTATGTACCCTTATCAGATTCGTTCAAACTTATATATTGTTATAATTCTAAACATACATTTTTCTTACTTAAATTAAAAATTTTATTTTACTGTGTAGTTAAATCTTATATTTTTATTAAACTAACATTTACTGTACCTTATCCTGAAGCTGAAGTAGAGTGACATTTTATCAACAAAAAAAGTTTTTCACTACCTGAAATATTTTTTTATAATTCTGTAAAGACAGGTAGCTTTTAAACAAGTAGTAATTCAGTATTAACAGTTCTGAAGATGCTAACTAAATTTTATTATTTTTTAAAAGGGTATTATTAAATCGTTAGATACATAATTTCTTAATGTTAAACTTGCACAGGAAAGACAAAAGTCTATAAAGTTCTTAATTTCATTCATCTCAAGTGACACAAGCTGAGATGTACTACAAGGTATGCATATTTGTGGTCGCAAAACATCAATTTTCCATGTGTGATTCAAGAGTATTAAAACAATAAACGAATTCCTCACATCAACTTCGAATGTAGTGATATATACTCACTAAATCTTGTTACTATAAATAGCCTCAAATTCTGGGGTTTCAGTGCTTGGTGTGAATAGTACCAGAATATTTAACGAAAACAGTTCAATCGCCAAAGTTCGTGTATGCTCGTGTCTTTTCGGCTGTCTTAAGTAAGTGCTTCGTCAAGCCATAAGTACGGCAAACAAGCTCTTGCTTGAACATGCAGTCTTCATGAAGCTCGTCTTGTTCGCGGACTATGAAACATGGAGATTGAAATCGCTGCCTTGAGAAACAAGACCGTCTTCGTCAAGACGGTCTCAAGACATTGCTCAAGATGCGACTATAAATACCAGCCTTAGACTATGTTACCTAACCAGGACCGCAGCGCGGAGCAGTAGCTAGGGTGTTGAGTTGTTCACCAGAGGAAGAATTGGATATTCGGTAAAGCTTTAAATCCTCAATAAACTAAAACGTACTATTTGTTTTATCTGGATAAATAATAAACTAATTAATTTGTTTCACGGATTCAGCCAGAAAACCTACCACGTAATGCGTAAATAGAGTAACCTTTGACGAGAACGTTTTAAAAAGCCTTTATTTTAATACGTGGTTTCAGAAACTAATAGAGATAAGTATGATATTCATGTGAGTATTACTATTTTTGTGAAATGTGTTGTGTGATCTCTCATTTGAATAAGTGTTTGTAACAGCGTTCTAATAAGAGTTTCCTAGCATAAATTATTAGTCGTCATAATAACACAAACATTAAATTTTCATGGTGTGGCACTCAAGCGAAGGACCTGAATTTATTAGTTTGAAAGAGTGCGGCAACCCTTACAGTTATGCAACCTGCGTAGATGTCTGGCCATGTACCACACCATGTACCGCAAAAGTTTGACTGACACTGCTTGTGTTATTGAGAGACTCGCTACTTACTATTTTAGATATTGCGTACGGCACATTTGGCAACATAATGCTATCGAATGTTGTTTACGCTAACATTTAGTAACTTTTTTTTTGTGGGGTCATTTCCAAAGCTATAAGCTCTGCTGTACTCTTGTTAAACGACACATAACCTTTTGCCACAGGTCACAAATGACTACGAAATCGCCCTAAACACACGAGGGTTATTTTTCCTCGACAGAACTAGGTTATAATTTATGTGTCATTGTCAGTATTTTAACTTTAAATGTATGTTATCAATTTATGTGAAGGCCAAAAATCACACCCACACACAAAATCGACATTAAAATAAATAGTAACTGCAGTCAATGTATTTTTTTTTACTTGGTTGGAGGTTTGTTTATATTTAATTTATTTCGATGTCGTTGATTAAATTTTCATATTCACATTAATATTCATGAAAATACGGGTTGAGTCAGAACGCGTTGCGTTAAATTTTTTGAGGCGATTCGTCATGATAAATTTAGTCGAATATGTATTATGTACAACATGCTGCTCGTACATGGGAATAGTATTTTTAACTGCAGTTCTCTAAATATATGTGTGGGATTGGGTATGATGTCACCGTCACTTTGTATTTGGTGTTTAGCACTCATTTTACATATGTGATTTAAAACTAAAGTTTTGTTGTTCATTGCACTATTTTAAGTACCATTCTTCATGTGAAAGTTGACATAATATCAGTTTTTTTTTCAGGAGATCCATCCGTGAGATAACCGGTATTCTCCCCAAAACAGTTATCATTAGTCCACTTGTTCTTAGATGCAGGACAGCAAGTATGGCTTCTCGCGCCCTTCAGGACGTGACCGAATTCAAGTACGCAGCTGTGTACTTGCGACCTTGCTTACTTACCCTTGACGAATCCGAACGGGTTCAAACATGGCCTTTTCAAATTGCATTAGCCAGCCTTCAGGTTTTTTACATTTTTTTTACAACAAATGGATTTTATAAAAAAAAAAATGCTCAACTGATATATATTTTTTTAATTTAACATGTCATAATGTTGCACTTTATGTTTCTACCTTTGTTTCGTTGTTATGATCAGGAGAGCACGCAAAATTAATTTCGGTGGGAATAGAACCATTTTGCCCGCCGTTTGCTTTCCATATGTTGGTGAGAATAATAGATTTTTTAAATATTTCTGGAAGAAATGGAGGGGGGGGGGGTGGGAGGAGGTTATATTCAAAGTCTCATAAACATGTTTAAATATTAACTTTTATTAAATTTATTAATGCCAGTCAAATATTAAATTTTATATCAGATATAAACTACAAAACGATTTAAAAAATGGATAAGTTTCTGTTCCTGGAAGTACGCGATAAGTACAGAGATTCGTTGATGCTGGAATGACAGCGTGACGGCGCGATGCGAGGATGGCGATGCGACATAACGCGTTAGGCCCGTTCTACAAGGGCATGGAAAACTGAGACGGTTCACGTAAACGGAGACGATCTCCTGGAACATTTCACCAGTTTACTGTTTCCACAATGCACGGAAACGCAACAAGAGGCAACCAAATAAATTGCATTTCAAAGTTACGAAATATTAGTTTAAATGAAAAATAGATAGTATGCTATGAAACCATAGCACGGGCAGAATTTACACAAACAATAAAAAATAAACGACAAAGTGATAATAGAAAGCTTGATGTTCTTGTGCTGGAAACAATTTTGAATGTATTTAGAACATAAACAAACATGGCTACCACCGCAGCCAAGTACTCGGCTTCTATTGGTCGCGCGGAGCTACGTAACGGGAGAGCTCAGCACTGCCGAGCTGATCCGTACTGATCGGTCTCCGTCTGCGTGCTGTTGTAGAAACTCTGTTCCGTAAGATCTGTCTCCGTTTACGTGATCCGTATCAGTTTCCGTGTCATTAAGAACGGGCCTTATGGCCTTATTGAAATTATACAGTTTTTTTTAAGCAAAAAAAAAAAGTACAAATAATATTTCTTGCTGTTATGTACGCTCCAAACATACGACAACCATCAATGCTTGCAGATTTTCTTAATAGAGATGTTTGAGAGAGTAATTAGTTTTATTCAAATATAACATTCAGTTGTAAAAATCACTGTACGTAAATACATTTCAGAAATTTCAATGATACATGTAGAAAAAAAGACCTTAAAAATTACAACAATATTTACCAATGCTCCAGTTTAACCATCTTTCGAAAACAAACTTCTGACACGTATTGCAGTAACGCCGCGCCCGCAACGCGATGGAAAGAAAATATTTCTTATCAGGAATTCTGTCACGTCCGCCATTTGCGATGTATGACCTATTCTATTGATTTCTAAACTAGTCACCAAAGCACAGTAAATATATAGGGCCAAAATATGTGTTTTTAGTTGTTTTTGTATTTTGTTTTTATACATTGTAAATAATGAGTACGCAGCTGTTTTGAATATTTAATTAACTTGAGAATGTTGTGGGAGTAAATAACATTTAATTATTCGGCAAGGCAAAAGTAAATGCTAGTAAATGAATTCTAATCACACTACCAACAATTAATTCGCGTGTCTGCCTTTGCAAAGTGGCTGTCGCAAACGTACAACATTGACCGTTATTTTCTGTTTACATTTTTTGAAACTGGAACCGGGAATAGCAAATGTCATGAATGTGCTTCTTCCTGTAAGCTACCTACCATAGGACACAGATGGGGACAAAAAGTTCAAGTTGGCCAATGTCAGAACGTCGCGTGAACCAATCAACGATCACAATTTAGGACATTGCAATTGAAGACGGGCCTTATTTCACTTCCATTTCGGACAGCCCTAGTAAAGTCATTTCCGGGAACAAGTATCAGTATATAGGTATATACTTAAGGCGAATTCGGAAACGCCGCCCCAGTTTTGACAGGAGTTATTTCACAAATGCTCGGGACAAACCTTCACACTATAATAAATAAAATAATTTAAATTTTTACTTATCCTCTAAATAAATTCTGAATCAACCAGTAGAAAGTTTTTTTTTTTTATAGATTTTTGTGAAATTCATGATTAAACGATTGAATACATGTATCACCCAAAATACGTATTTGATTTGTTTTGATGTTTGCTAACAGGTATTGCGCATAACGTAGTTTTTAGTTTGAATAAGAAATTTTTATGTGTTTATTAAATATATTTATTTCACTTTTCTAACCACTGTGGGTATACAAGAAGTTATTTTTAATTAATTAATATTTATTAAAACGTCTTTAAAAATAATTTTTTTGTTATGTTAAAAATGTTTCTCACTGTAAAGTGCATAGTTGTTGAAAATTATTCTTGTATGGCAGCGCGCAACGTAGTGTACGTGTTTGTTTGACAGGGGGCAGCACTGCTTGCGTAGTACAAAGCTTGCGGACAGAAAGCAGCACTGAAGCTAAAATAGTACCAGTGTGAACCGATAGAGAGCAGCACTGGGCAGACATCATACCTAACCAATGAGGTGTTCATACGGCGATTGTTAATTATATTTTGTTTTTGTAAATTTTATTCATATAGCATTACATAATAACAGAAAACTCAAAAAAATATCGTATAAATTAAATATGCAATTTCGAATATTGAGAATTCAATATGATTTTTTTTTTTTAAATCGAATAATTTTAATTCAGGCAGTTAATACAGGTAGAACTTGGAAATTGTATACATTTAATGTTGTAATTGAACACGATCATTAGAAAAAAATACACCTGCAAATTTGTTTTGTTCACACCTCGTGATATTTATTTTAGTAGGAAAATGCTAAATCCCAAAAAGAGAGAGCGTAAAGAATGTGGGGTTAATTTTTTCCCCCTTCCCCCCTCCGCTCTGTTTGTAAAGATTGACGAATTTTTTTTTTTTTAATTTTTTCATTCAATACTTTTATGTTAATGTTAGGTAGATTTCGAAGAAATACTACCTATTTTAGCTGTTACCATGGTGCGGCTTTTCGAAAATTTTGAATAGTTTCTCGTTGCATGGTCTATAGACCATCAAAACCATCGTGAACTCAAAAGTTGTTGTGTAGGTGTGTGTGTGTGTGTGTGTGTGTATAATATAATTTTTTGTGAACTCATTAAGTGCTGCAATTTACACAAATTTCTTCCAAACTGATACGTACAATCTAATTGTGGAAAATCTCGGTCGAGTTTGTTAATAGGCAATTTCCGACCAAAAGGGTAGAAATGGGGAAGGTTTTTTTGAAAAATATAAAAATCTACTGTAACTCCCATGTTATGTAAATTATCACATAAGTTTGAGCGTATTATAACGAGTAGGAGTAATACCAAAATCTCGTGTCTAAAAATATTTTTGATAACTGCACGGGACGGAAAAATAAGGGCTGAAGGACAAAAAAAATATATAACTCTGTTCGTAGGCACACCATCGGATTCGTTCGAAGTGTTCGTAAATCTTATAATTTTTATCTAAAACTTTGTCTGAAACAATTTTTAATAAGAAGAACCACTGTTGCAAGGGGTTAAAACAAAAGAAGGGTAGAATAAAAAACACACAATTTAAGTACTATGTACAACATTAAAACTATTTCTTTTTATTATAAAACATAAAAATATTATCTTCAACTTCCGTCTGAAAAATTGTGTTTGTTTCGTCTTTTCGTTTTGTCGTGTTTTTGTCTCGTTTTGACTGTTGTGCTGAATTTTTTGGGTTCGGTATTTTTTGTGCTGTTATCATTTGTGGGGGGTTTTTCGTTCTGTTAGCCCATTTTTCTTTGGTTTACTTTGTTTGTTGACCATATTCCTGTTGTGGAGTATTGTGTGGTGTTTATATCCTGACAACAGCAATTTTTTGTTTTATTTGTGTTTTTGTCATTTGTGTTTTTTTGTAGTTTTCTTCTGCAGACATACATGTGCTTAGCAATGGCGTATGTCCAAAAGCTTACATCAATCAAGTCATGCACTCTCATTTCACAAATCTTTCAAAGATAATAATAAACGCCGTACATTGTAAGTTACTTAAAAACGCAGAACCAATTCTTTGGGCATAAATTGATTACTAAAAAAAGTTAGCCAATCTGCGAAAACAAACAAAAAGATGAAGTTGTAGTAAGAGCATCAAATATTCAAGTATTATTATTCATGAAAAATCACTTCAAGCGTAAATTATTAATCTTCAACACTTTGGTCCGTGGACAATTGGTATTTCAATAACTTCAATAGTGGGTGAAATGCCTTGAAATATTATTTACAAATTTGATTGAATGTAATATTTAAAGTGCACCATATATTTCGCGAATATTTTATTTATAGATGTGTAACCAGTCTTCTCTCGGGTAGATAAAGATTATTAACACAGCTTGATTGATTTAAAGCATCACTATAGATAAATACCGATTTCCAAATTAATGTCAAGTGTCCGATCCATCGATATTCCATCACATGGCTCAAATATTCGAACTGTGCATCGCTGTTCTGTGCGATGTTCTCTTGGTCTGCTGTCAGCGAACAGGGAACGGTATCTCACGCATGGGGGTTATGGGGAAACATGGTGGACGTTGCCGTGCTGATTTATTAAACTGTAAAAATTTGTAATAAACATCACTGTCAGTTTGGTTGTTATCTCCGATTTTAACTAAAAAAAAAAAATTGCGTTTGTCTGTCTGGAATAATGTTGCTTTTTAACAATTAAATAATTTTTGAAATCGATTCAGTTTATTCGAGTACTTCTTACAAACATAAGCAATCAAGCTCACACTTTTTCTCTCTTATAACATTAGTAGTATAATATGTAAATTCAATCAGTTCTGTTCTGTGTGAAGTACATCATGTGGCGGCCCCTATAACCCAGTGCGCGCAACCTGCAGACCGCAGTCGTGTCGAAGACTATAGGGCATTCTCATCATTAGATTGCAATGTGCATTTACTCTCTCGTTACAATGCTACTAGCGCTGTCCTTGTTTCACTGTGCTCCTTTGTAACATATAACCAAAGAGAAAAGAGTGTTCGACACAACTTCACAATTCAATGAAAATTATAAAAATCAACTTTTATACATTTTATATTTAAAACGAAAATTTCGGCAGGATAATTTTGGAGATACACTTTCTTGTTGTATTTCGTCAAGATCATCATTTGATAATATTCAATTCTTACTTCTAAACAAGCGAAACTGAAAGACGCCATATTGGTTTCAACCCGTTTTTGCCATCAGTTTTTTTAAAAATATCTTTTAAGATTGAAAATATCTTGTATCAGATTGACCATATGAAAATGGACTGCTTTGTTATTAATAACGACCGAATGCTACAAATAATCTTTTTTCCTTGTAAATAATATACTGTGTTTATAATTTCTTTCTTTATTTCATTATGTATACAGTTGTAATAATACTATCAAAATACTATTTTATTATTTTATGTTTCATTATTATAATAGGCCTACACTTTATTATTACAGTAATTTATTGTGGTGAAACAAATGGTACAATTAAAAACGTACTAAAACTTGTTATATAATTGTTGGTAGTGTACACAAGATAATTGTAACGTTAAGAAGCCGGGCTGTGCCGGTCTGGCAACAGTGGTCGCCGCCAGCTCTGCAGTCGGCAGTGCGGACCAGGGATGGGAGACGCCGTGGTCGTCGGGCCGACCGGCAGGAAGTCTGTCTTCCTGCCCGGGGACTCGCCCGACCTTGTGCCGGGACACCGGGGCTCGGTTCAAGCCGCTCCACTACCGTTGAGTAACAGGCGATTTGCCTAAAGGCGGTTTGCCTAACGGCGTTTTCCCTAAGTTCTGCCTGACGGCGATTTGCCTAACGGCGTTTTACCTAACGGCGTTTTGTCTAAGGGCGAATTGTCTAACGGCGTTTTGCCTAACTACGATTTGGCCAACGGCGTTTTGCCTAACGGCGATTTGCCTAACGGCGTTTTGCTAAACGGCGTTTTGCCTAAAATTAGGCAAAACGCCTTTAGGCAAACGACACATACCCCTACCGTTCCTGCTCGCTGGCCGCCGGGGAGTCCAGGAGGCACTGTTTCCACCCATGTCCGAGCTGCTTCATTTACAAGTGGAGTGTAGTGTTGGCAAATATTACATTCATGATGTTCATAGCTGGAGGTGAAACCTCTTCCGAGGCAAAAAAAAAAAGTCTGTGCATTGACTTAATTACGAACAAATTTTTTTTTTTTTTTTTTTTTTTTTTTGGAAATGGCTGTTTACAATATTGATAAATCAAAAATATTGTTTTAAAAATTATTTCTTTGTCTGTTTGTCTGTCTGTTCGAACATCAATCGAAAAATTTTTTTGATGGATTTTAATGAACTTTGTTTTATTAGAAAGGTTTTTGGTTAACTTAAAAAAACTAGGCTGTATATAATTACAGAATTCCACTCCTAAGGGGGTGAAAAGAGGGTAAATATGGTTGTAAGATGATTAATTTTATCTATGAAACTAATAAATTAAGCTAAAGAAAATATATTCAGTACCATTAATTAACATACAAAAACATCCAACCAAACATGTAACCCTTAAGGGGTGAAAAGGGATAAGTATGTTCTTAAGATAAAAAATTATATCTCCTAGTCTTATAAATGTAATAAATTTTATGGGGTACCAATAATATACATACAAAAATTACCAACCACAATTTATTTTTCTCTTTGCGAAATGCAACCCCTAGGGTGTGATTAAAAAAATTGTTTTAAAATTAATGATTTTATCTATTTATAAAATATTTATAAAAATAAGCATAATAAATTTAATTTGGTACCAACAATAGACATAAGAAAAATACCAACCACAACTTTACCATTTTGTGAAAATCAACCCTAATGGGTGAAAAAGAGGTAAATATGAATTGAAGATAATTAATTATATTTTCTAAGCTAATAAAGCATAAAAAAGGATACATGGGACTAATAATAAACATACGAAATCTACCAACCCTAATTTTCCATTTAGCAAAATGCAACCTCTGAGAGATGAAAATGGGTAACTATAGTTTTAAGACTAATATTTATATTTCTGAAATAAATTAAAGCATAATAAATTATTTTGGGTACCAATAATAAACATACGAATATTACCAACCACAATTTTACCAGTTTGTAAAATTAAAACCCCAAGGTTGGTAAAAAGGGTAGGTATGTTTTTTAAAAAAATAAACAGACACGTCAAATTCAATTAGGATAAGAATTTATAAACTAAAAAACTTGCACCTAGGGTTACGTATTGCTTATTTTTTGAGTTTTTTTATTTCTTCTGTTAATGGGCGTGAAAAAGTCTTCGTTTACTAAAAAAATTGCATCTCCGAAACTAATTAAATAAGACGTAAATTAATGGTAAAGATTTTAAACAATTAAATTATTATTTAACCTACGGAAAAAATTCCACCCCTACGGGATGTTAAGGTGTTGTTTGGTTTAAAGAAAAAAATCCATAATTCCGAATATACTAGATCTAAGGGTTAGAAATTATGAAAAATAATTAAGCATATACATTGCATTTTTTAAGTTTTCCGGATTTCGTCTTGTAAGGGTGTGAAAAAGGATTAAGTTATGTTTTATCATAATAAATTCATATCTTCAAATCTCAGCATAAATAACGTAAATAAAAATAATAAGTTGAGTATTTTGTGTTTATTTATTTAGAAAAAAAAATTGTTTGGATTTATTCACATATTTTTCTTGAAATGGTAATACTCTGAAATTGCGCGAGCGAAGCCGTGGGTTTTAAGCTAGTAATATATAAGGAAACATAAAAATGCGTGCAAGTACGCAAGTGTTCTATCATTCAAACTTGCCATCGAGTGTCCCATTCCTGATCATTGCTTTTTTTGTTGTCTTCTGAGCGTTACACTTTCTTCACGCGCTGATGACTTAATCGCCTGGACTTACCTTGGCGGTGTAAAGAAGTTTTAGAAATTATTATTTACTTTTTGCTTTGCCACGTGACACTTGTTGCTCATATAAATTGAGATTCATGATTCAGAACCTGTTTGTTTGGATTCTTGTTTAGTTTCTTTATTTAGTACATGCTGATCTTGCTTTATTTTTAGAAACTTACAAAATACGTTTTGTGTGTGACTGTGTTTGCTATCGTCTTGTGTCTAATTATATATATTTTTTTGTTTGAAAGTTAGTTGGGACGAATTTTTTCAGGAAATACACACACACAAAATATGTCATTTGCCCTTAAGGAAAACATGCATTTTCAACGGTGCTTTAATTGGAAAATATTGCAGAACCATTTCTGTCTTTACAGTAAACCGCGAACACTACCTTGAATGGACGCTTTAAGAATGTGACGTAACTCATATAAAAGTCTGTGAATATTTGGTAAATAGGAAAACATTTCAAGGAACTCTAACAAGGATGGTCGTTTACCAAAGACCCAGTCTCACTGTCAAAACTTTCGCTTACAACACCTTCCAATATGTTGAGTCAAATGAATTTGGAAGGTTATGACGTCACCGAAAGCGTCACTAGCTCAACCATGTTTATTTGGCAAACAGAATGACTTAAGATGCTATGAAATTATTTGCATAAAGTACGAGTTCTAAAATATTCTGGATTTTGGAATGCAATCAGCCAATAAAAATCGTGCCTAGAGAAAACGGGAATGACATCTGTTTCCGTCACAAGGAATCTTTAAAATGGCGAAGAACGCATGTTAAATAATGTTGCGTTACTGTAAATTTCGTATGCGAAATCATTTTATAAGTAAACAGGAAATTATGTTTCTATAACTTAAAAAAAAAAACACAGAAAATTTATTTTATGTAACGAACATTATTCTGAGTTAAATTTACACATGTTTAAACAAATTAAAATGCACAAATAGAATAACAAGATAAAAATAATTCCTTCCAGCACTGTTACAGAATTTAATTTGAGATATCTCAAACTAAAAATAAACTTTGATAGTGTGACATGATTGAAAACATATTTAAGGCTATCTGTCCAAATTTATTTGACGGAGAGAATTGGAAGCCATTATCTGTACAGTACTGCCACTCCAACTCTGTTGTCAAGTATAGTTGGAGACAAACATTTGACAGTGTAATTCCAGTTCAGAGAGAGAGAAAAACGTGCGCCGAATGCAACGAGAAGTCCAGCAGCATTGGTGCTCTTGGTGCTCTTGGTGACTTGACCAGGTCTTCTGCGAAGAGCCAAGCCATCGTAGTTCGTCGCTGGCCACTTCCATTGATATATGACGTGTGCTGTTGTTCGTCGGTCCTGTTCCTTTTTGGAATCTTGGCATTTTACCATTTATGGTTTCTTAAAATAGGCTGTGTCTGATTTATTCCCCAATATTCCTCTTATGTAACGTGAGTGACTTTCTAACGGCCTCGCTGCCGATGAGGCGTTAGGGGCAGTTTGAAAATAATTATGCTTATATAAGTTCTTGTTTTCGATCATAATTTGAAATAAATTAATAATAGAGCAATATGTAAATTTCTGAATGGTTCTGTTTATTTAATGTTTTTGAGAAACTTGGGACAATTTATGTTTCAATTCTAGCATGGCAAACGGTTTTCAATTAGCCTATGTGCCCTTTGTTGTGAAAATATTTTTAGTTTATCATTCGTAAATCACTCAAAATATTTGTTTTCCAAAATGTCCAGAAACCTGATGTTTTCAAGAATTTGATTTGGGAAAACTGAGTTTATATTTATTTACGAGAAATATATCCTGAAATAAAGAAAGAGTATTTGGTTAAGGGTTTGATATAAACAATTAGTTCAAAATGTATAACACACACACAATTTCATGCTTTCAGTTAATTCTAGGATGGAAATATAAATGGGCCTTTTAAATTGTAAAAAAAAAAAAAACTTAAATAACGCACAATAACACTTATTTAGTCGGGAAAACACTTTATAAACTTATGGTTCACTCTAAATCGCCGGCAAAAAGAATAATAGATTCAAAATAATTTATTAAACTACCCTCTTCAATAAAAACAAGGGAAATATGTATGTACCTAATATGTTACACATGGTGACTTTATGAATGGTTTCTTCTCCTTCCACTCCTTCCCATTCATAAGTTAATCGTTAAAGTTTCCTCACTGGCCACAGTTCAAACGGCGGTGACGTGGATTGACTCGGGAAAAGTGCCTGCCTGTGAATGTGGCCTCTCTAAACTATCGAGGAAAAGAGTTGTGGTGTCGATAAACGAGGGCGAGTTGAGAAATTTAAAGTAGCATAATTCAAGCTAGAGTGCTTGTTAGGTGACAGCTCGGCAGCAAGCCACGCGAAAGTTGTGCAACACTGATATAACTTAGTTTGAAAGCTGGATCCACCAATTAAGTGCAAATTAAATGTATACTTGTTATAACAGGAACTCTAAAAGATACAGGACGTAAAAAAAAAGTACACAGTAAAACAAAAGTAATTTATGATCATAAAACACCAATGACGGAAATAGGGCAAAACAGGTTTTTTTTTTCCCCGAGGTACCTGTAGTGTTTTTGGTGAAAGTAACTATTCGGCCTCCGAGTCGTTGCCACTTAGTGCGTGTCTGGCCAGTTGAAGTCACCACATTTCGCCAAACGTAACTCTGGCAGTTGTACGTTTGCATCGCATCCCGCATCGATCACAGGAACTCCAGTACCTTTGTTGTTGTGTAACGTCTTAGCTCCCGGTATGCGGCATTTGGCAGGAGCAAGGCTGCATTCACAATTTTAAAAAATAACAGTAACCCTAACAGTAGGTCGTGTGCACAAGATTCGACCGCCATGTTTTCGAAACTACTGGTTCACATCGGCGTACACGGGAGACAGGTGCGCATGGAAGGGAAATTAATATATTTTATTTCTGTTACGGACGCATGACGCAACAACCAATGGGAGTAGAGTAGGAAGCCATTTTGGCGTCACTAGAGAAACTGTTGATATCTATCAATCATATTGTAGCAAGAAATCGTCAAAATATTACAATGCTCTCAAGTGTAATTCCTGCTTTAAAAATTAGTTAATGCTATTTCTTAAGTCACTAGCAAATATTGTAAATAAAATTAACTAAAAAATGGTTAACCAAAAACTTACATAACCTTTATTTGTTTATATGTTGAAAACGTGTGCTAACAAATTGCTGGTCAGATGTCACGGGATAATCATTTGGTAGTTAATATAGTTACTTACTTACACTGCCAAAAGATGTCGGATACATCCCGAAATTTTATTGGCTGAAATTAACAGTGAGATTTCAATTGTGAACCCCCTGTTTCGCACAAGTCGTGTGTACAGTGGTGCGCATGGCCTGCTGTGCGCTTGCTTGTGTTTTTACCATGCTTTATTAGCTTGACCTGTATGTATGTCTATGTAATAAAATATTTCCATTTAATTTTTACCCACTTTTTCGTCAGAATGTTTTGAAATTTTTCATACATATAAAGAACCTCTGATAATACAATATTTTGAAAACTTAAGACCGTAGCGTTAAGGGGGAGTTGCGGGCCGGGGGGGGGGGGGGGGGTCAGAGGTTCAAAAAAGGAGGAGGTTCTCAATTCGACTGTATTTTTTTTAACCTAGAACTCACAAATTCTACAATTTACAGGTTTCGCGAAAACCAAACGAAATCATTTGTGAGACAACTGACCATATTGTAAATGAAGTACACGAACTAAAATCAGAAGAATTTTGCTTGTTATTTGTTGTTTCCATACGGTAATTTAAGTTCCATGTAATGTTGACGCATTGGTTGGAATGACTTGATTACGTGAACATTAATGACTAATTTTAAGTTTATTGTAACAAACACTTTAATCACTTATATTTAGTATTTTTAATTTGTTTCAATTACTAATATTCAATATTTTTAATTTATTTTGAGACTGAAATAATAAAATATAATTATAGTTCAAAAAACTAAAACTAAAAACAGCTTTCACGTTAAATGAACTACAAATTAAAAAAAAATTAACTTTTTTGTCCAACAGCCAAATAATGCTCCACAACTCTGTATAACTAAAAGCGTGGGGTGTTTGCTATTATTTTTAATTAAAATTTTTGTTATTAAAAACAATATGATCTGTAATAGATTTTCTATGCCTAATTTTAGGAAATAGTCAATATAAAAATTTTAGGATACAGTCATTTCGAAAATGACTATATGAACTTAATAACAATAAAGATCTTAATAACAATAATGAACTTAAAATTAGTAATGGAGTGCTGGATATTATTTCTCTTAAATTTTCTCTCACTAATTTTAGGATGACGTTATTACGAAAATTAAAGAAGAGATTACCACGCCTTTAGTCATACAGAGTTGTGGAGCATTATTTGACTGTTGGACAAAAAACTTAAATACGTTCTTTAAATGATGCATGCAATGGGGATTTTTGTTTTAATACCGTTTTTTGGACATACTTCATTGCAGTTTTGCAAGAATTTTTTATCTTCATATTTTATTTATTTTATTTTAGGAATGTTTCCATGACAAACGGTGCAAAACTGCAATGGCGTATGTCCAAAAAAAAAACTGCATAAAATAAAAAAAATGTTTTTATTTTAGTTAATTCAACGACAAAGGCTTTTTTTTTATTTTAAAATATAAGTTTATTTAATTGTGAAGCCAGCCTAATGGACGACTTGAAATGTAGCGGAGCCAAGCAGTTCAAGTAACGGCCGGTTGAAGCGCCACTGGCAACTGTGGGATACTGAATGTAAACAGTCACTGCTAATGGAATAAGTTATATTGGAAAAGTTGCCGTGGACAAAATCATTATTAATTTGAATTCATTTCAAGTTGGTTTAAGGATTTAGCATTGTCGGGATTTTGGGAAGCAAGAGGCTTAAACAAAGAGTGAAGTTTTCATGTTTCTATGTATTATAAAGATGCGTGGATGGCGACACGCTATAAAGACTTGTTTGTGAAAGCCTAATGCTATTCACGACACAGAAAATGGAAATGCCAGATTTATTTATTTCGTGGATAGGAAAAACTCAAGGTTTTTTTTTAATACCTCACGTATTCTATGCGTTAAAGCAGGGCACATAGTTTTATTTACATGTTTGGTAATGTTGCAGTGTTTATGTGTTGATTATATGGAAACTGTTGGCTGATTACCAAAACAAATGTTTAGTGGAAAATAAATTCGCCGAACTCAGAAAACCCGTATGTCTTCCGCAACGAAATCATCCTTAAAAACTAGAATACACTGTATTTTATTTTAAAGCACATATTATTGAAGCCGAAGTCGACTTACAATGGCTTGAAGAACTCCCGTCCCACATAGGTAATTTAATGTAATTTTAATTCGCATATCTGGGATATAGGTATTTTCTTCTTCACTTGTATAGAGTCAACTTCTGGTAACGGAAAAATGTTGCCTCTATTTTGGTTTACTGAGAAGTGCATATTACTACAAAATAAATTTGTTTATATCTGTTTATTGTGAATTTGTAGGCGCTCGCATTATTTGATAAGGTAATTCGTGAGTGGTCACAGCCTTTTGATAAAAAAAAAATGTTTAAAAAACACTGCGTTTCGAAATTCCTTCTTGATTCTGAAACACTTAATAGTGTGAAGGGTAATAAAGTCCAAGCAAATGGTGAAGTAAAATCATTAAAAACGCGCGCGCGCGCGCGCGTGTGTGTGTGTGTATATATATATGTATATAGAAAAGAATATTGTAATTATAATCTTTGTTACAATGAATTCAGAAATTTCATTTTCCGACTTTTATCTATTTTTACGGAAATGCCGCTACCCTCCATAATCACCAGGCCGTATTGCAAGTTTTGTCGTGAACAATTTTCACGATTTAGCTGTGTTTCTCACCATGCACTGTATAATTTTAGGCTAGAAAATGAATACGTACAAGCCTTATAAACTTATTTGATACACTTGTTTTGTTTTTCACCGAGTTTTGTTATACTAATTAGACAGTAGGCACAGACGTGACTGCTAGAATGTGGCAGGCCCTGTATGCTGTCCGTATAAACACACGGTTTTAATATTACTTGTAGTGTTTAATTATCATTGTTGAAAACATAAAACTGTCTTTGTTTATTAAATAGTTCTCGGACGTGAGCACTTTTCTTATCGTGTTCTAGGCCTACTTACATTTGATATGTAGCGAAGTTTTCTGCTTATGGGGGGTTGGGGGGGGGAAGAGAAATTTAGTTACCTAGGTGATGTGAATGTAAAAGTACTGGGAACTGTATTCTTTGAAAATTTAACGCCGCAAACAACGTTTCTGTAATGCAGCCCCGAAATACTCCCGCATGTTCAAAATTGTGTCTGTTTAGAACACACACATACGTGTGCTGAGAATTGTTCTTACGTGATATACTACCGTGCCAATTTTATTTTTCATTATTTAAAACGGTATTTTTTTAAAGGCGCGAAAAATTATTTCAAGCATACAGCACGAACTCTACGGATCAATATTGTTCCATTGTTTAAACATCTGAATTGGAAAAAAATAATTAAATGCTTCCTTGCGGCCATACGCAGCGTTAAGTATCGAAGCGACTGCTTTGTTTCCCACAGTTCCTCCCCTTTCCTTGTGTGTCACGTGTCACGTGACATCGTGACGTCTGAGGGTGGTTACCTCAAGTCCATTTCGTGAACTGAACGAAAATTTGTAACCACGGTGCTGCCATCTGTGGCGTATGGCGCGAACCAAAGTTCACAAAGCCAAAGGGAAACTTTATAGTATTAACTGTTTAATTAATTTTAACCGTATGGGCAGTATTTTAATAAAATTTCTGGTCGAAAATCAGGTCCAAAGTCGGTGTTTAGTATGTTTACAATTTTTTTTTTCATTTTTATCGAAGCCCTTTTACTATATACCTACTTTAAAATTTCGCACTACAAATAGAATGATTCGATAGTCGACGTAGCTGCTCCGGCAACGAATTTCAGCGGCGGGTGCAGAAACTACGTGTGATTCGCGTCCAGAAATGAAGTTAAATTATATTTATCACGCTCGGCATTATTTTAAAGAATTATACCTTCAATTTCGTATCCGAACAACACGATAACTCATGAATTTTTGCTTTACCGAGGTTAGGTGTTTCAAATCTCTGGCGAGTATTAACAGATTCGTTCACAAATTTTTTGTTACTGTTAAATTTCGCTCTCCCACGCCATTTTGTCTATACCATTTTCTTGTCATTACAATATTATTTAAGAGCCATTCCCATAAATTTATCACGCTAACTCTTTTGCGTTCATTCTTTGGTCACAAATTGTGTCGCTGCATTTTTACGAAACGTTATATATGCGCTGTAAATACGTCACTCAAGTGATCGTAATTATCCCCAATTGCGTGACTTTTCAAGCTTTTGGAAAATAGTAAATATTTGGTGACTAAAGTTGTGATGTAACATAAAATGTAGGAGAACTGTAGTGATGACAAGAAAACTAAATAACCTGCATAGCGTGTGATACAAATAATACAAATATTAAGGATTAAAAGTTAACAGTTAAATGGGTTTTAAGTGGGCTCTCATTAGACATGTGGATTTTTCTCGTCATTACTATAAGTTGAGGGCTATTTGTGTAAATTTTACACCAAACCTTCCTTGCATTTGTTTTTCTGTCACACACATTTTCAACATACATTTGCGAAGTGCTATGAAATGGGTGTAAAAGTTCGCGATAATGATAACAGACAAGGGCGGTTTTCAGGGTTCAGGGTGCAGGGCGTCATGCCGCTATGCCCCCCCCCCCCCTTTTTTTTTCTGGATCCGCCAATGACTGCATGACTGTTTACAGCAAATAATATCACACTTTAAAAATTTATCACAGAACAACAGCAAATGCAAGATAAGTATACAGTAAAACCTCATTAATAAAAACTCTCATTAATACAAATGTTTTTCATAGTCCCTAAATTACAGTGTCGCGTAACTTGTTAAATACAAAAGTATGGTTATAATGAATAAAAAAGTGATTTTGTCACTACTAGGATGTAGTAAGAATGGTTGATACATATATCCTATAATAATGTAAAGAATTAATGTAAATTATCAACTAAAATAATACTGATGCCATTGTTTCGTTCAGTGTTGGTTGGGGGGGGGGGGGGGGGGGGGACTTAGAAATTACGTATTCTTCCAAAATGATGGTATGTAGTTTTGTAGGTAGTTTCTAAATATCTGCTTTATTTTTCTGTCTTAAATTCTTATAAAATTTTAGTACAGTACAAAATATTTTTTTTTTTTTAAGCCACAGGTCTAGCCATCCTAAAAGTGTATTTTATAATCCATTAAAAAAAAGGTTCGCATGGTGCTGGATAAAATAGACTGCAAGTTTTTTTTTAGTAAATTTTATATTTGCGTTTAATTTAGAAATGATATAAAAATTGTGATTAAGTTTTGTAATAGTATGGTCGGCACAAACCTCGTTGTTGCAATGTAACAAAATTATGGTCCACGTTTGTATTATTGAGGTTTGACCGTAGTGTTAAATCGACAGAAATAGTCCTAGACTACCAGTGATGAAGAGAGAATGCAAGAGAGAAAAAAGGGGAAAAAAAAAACTTTGCGTGTGAGATTCCACCTTAAAGGTACCAATAACAAATGAATATGTTATTATTATTTTGTTAGTCGTTAATCCCAAGTGGCGCAGTGCACTTGGCTGGCGGACGCGACTGGGGCTGTGTGTGTGTGGTTGCCGGGACATGCGGCCCGCCCGCTCAGACACCCGACCTGCATGCCTGGCAGTGAACTATGAAGGAGGGGGGGAGGTGCTGGAGAGCAGGGAAGACGCGTGTCGCTGGAGTGACGTCAGCGGCCTCGGTCTCTCCTCCTGTGTTCCCGGCCCGCCTCGCAGCGCCAGTCGGCTGCGGAGGAGGCTGGCGCTAGCGACGAGTCTGCGGTCAGCGCTTATTTATAGCGGCCCGTCATGGCGGGTGAGTACTTGGAGTCGCCTGCGCACGACCCCCTGGCGGGGTGGGGGGGAAGGCCTTAGCCGCCGCGACCCTGCGGAAATTACAAGCATAGTTTCCTGACGCGATACGCACAGATCGCGTTTGGCGCGCCGTCCCACAATGGCACACGGATCAGCTCGGCAGTGCTGAGATCTTCCGTTTACGTAGTAGCTCCGCGCGACCAATAGAAGCCGAGTACTTGGCTGCGGTGGTAGCCATGTTTGTTTATGTTCTAAACACGTTCAAAATTATTTTCAAGTACAAGAATGTCTAAGTGTTCTATTACTTTGTGGTTTATTTTTTATTATGTATTATTATGGTGTAAATTCAACCCTTGCTATTATCTCGAATTATAAAATACAAATTTTTTTAATTTAAATAAATATTTCGTAACCTTGGAATGCAAAGTCATCGGTTGCCTCTTGTTACGTTTCCGTGCATTGTTTTAGCAGCAGACGCGATAGTACGTAAATGTTCCTGGAGATACGTCTTCGTTTACGTGATTCGTCTCCGTTTGCGTGATTCGTCTCCGTTTGCGTGCCATTATAGAACGGGCCTTTAGAGTTATGACCGCTGTAAAGTTTACAGTATTTATATATATATATTTTTGTTTTACTTGCAGGATTTGAAAATTTATACATTAAATAATTTCCGACTAAATTACTTGGCCCCTCAGCCCTTTTACTCTCTATTTCCCTGGAGATTCGCCGTCAGAACGTCCAGAGGTGGAAACAGCTACAAGTGCGTTGTTTGCAAATAATAATCCAACGAACACACGTTGTTGTCAAACATATTAAAAGTGTAGTTACTGGATGCATGATATATTTAATTACACTGTTAATGAAATATCAAACACAGCGTGGAGTCTCGGGACACGAGATTTTGTAACCTCGACATACACTGTAAAAAAAAGTTTGTGCTTAGACAAGGATAGTCCTTGGAAAATTGCCTATTTTACAAAGCCCTGCCTTGCAGTTTAAAACGTGATATCTTTGGCAACTGGGTTTCCAAGGGTTTTCCTTGTAAAAAGTACAGAAAAATGTTTACAGGGTAGTGCCGTGACACATTTTTCGACTGTTACATAGTTGAATAAACTTTTTAATGTTGGGCCAAGTGTTTATATGTACTGTATTTCTTACGCACGCCATCTATATTAATGCTCATAGTTCATTCCAGCTGATTTGAAAATTGTATAGTCGACTTCTGGCTGTTAGCTCTGTAAACAATCTCTACTAAACATAGCCGGTCTTGCACCGGATGCGACATAAAAGGTATTTAGAAACGACACCGTCGGAGTCCGCTAACGATGACACAAGCGTTTGTTAACATTTTTTTTTTCAATAGTCTCGTACTGTCTTTAGAATTATTTACTCTGAAGTTGTAATTTGAAGAAATTATTCTTCGTAATCAACATTGCGTAATTGAATATACGAAATGCTGTTTTTTTAAAACCCCAATAGTGTATTAACACTACGCGCCAGACTTTTTTTTGTATTTTTTGTCTCAAAATAAGCAATTCATTGTAGGGTCCAACTTTTTATTTTTAATTTTCTGGATTACTTGCGTGTCCAGACTATGTAGGCCATGAATATTTTTATACTGTATGTTCACAGTAGACACTGGCAGAGGGATCTTTGTGAACACTGTTCATTTGAACAGCGCCACAACTGCAAAATGTTTGTGCTGCTGCCTAGTTCTCCTGCTTTGGCTTCGATAATGAGGATTTAAAGTGTGGCCACGCTTGTTTGCAAATATTATTAGAAAATGTTTTTGCAATGCTGTGACCACTGATCAACACACGTGATCAACATATATTTCAAGTACAAAAACTGCCACCTTTTTAACTTTTATGGCTTAACTAGTAGATGATGATAAAGTACCTACCACCTTTTCTTACAGGTTAGTGGACTGGTGTTACGCTTAATCGCACGTAACTACAAGAAGGCGGTCATGATAGTTTCAATCGTTACTGCTATGTGCTACAACTTATTGTCATATGCAATTAAATTAACTAATTATTGGGATTATATTATATTATATATGATTAAATCTGAGAGAAGTAGCTTGCAAAATATTTAGAGATTGCAAAAATAATTTTTTTCCCCACAAAATTGTGCTGTATTTTGTGAAGCATAGAGACAGGTTATCCTGCAAATAAATGTAAAAATAAAAAACCACTGCTCCAGGTAAGGTTTCATTACAAAAAAACTAAATTTGTACTCTTTTTTTTGTTTCGGGTTCGCTGCGTTTCTATTTGGACATTGACTTTTATTTTATGCATCTGCCATACTAGCTGGTAGCTGCCATCCACTGGCCTGAGTAGCTATCAATGAGTGCTGTTCCACAGGCTTTAGTGATCATTTCCGTGACCGACTTTCATTAATAAATACCTTTTTCTACATTGTTTCGGATATTGATTTGAAATACACATTTAAATTTGGCAGCATCGTACCTGAATTTTCGATGGCGCCCATCCAGTTTGTTTTAATCATACTCATAACGTTGTCATTTTTACTTTAGGGGAGTCCAGTAATGTAGCAAACTAGTATTGTTTTGAAATTTAAAATAATTATAAATACTTATATTCAAACTGCCTCCAATCTAATCCAAGTGGGGTAGTTCGAAAGTATTGCTCCAAACCGTATTTTGATTCGTGTTAAATACTGGGGTTAGTTGGTGTTAAAAACAGCAGCCAAAAACTTTATGTAAAACACACTTTTACAAAAAAAAAATATTAAACTAACAAAAAATACAATGAAAATTTAGATTGCAAGTCATAAAGAGTAGTGATCTTTTTTTTTCTTTTTTTCTTTTAATTTTAGTAGATATTTGAACAGAAACTTAATTTTTATCTTTGCCAAAAGTACAAGCAACATTTTGACATTTTGAATTTTGATCTTATCTAAGTGCCATGAACTTGTGAATATAACGTTTTTGAAAATTTTACCGATACCCTCAATTCACCCCACCATCGATTCTCACCATATTTACCTTCATAATGTGAGCTAGCGAAACCGATGCGCTGTACTGGGTGCTTTACACAGAGACGTGCCTCTGCGCACCCAGTGTGCGTCAGCTAGCGTCGTCGAGGTCACTGGTCTGTTTGTTTACAAGTCCTGAAGGCTGTCTGGCCGCGGTCCAGGAGCACTCCCGTTGGGGTGCGCGCGTCACCCCCTGCCCCTGCCGCGGTGCCTGATGGGTAGCACAGCAATTACCCTTGTTGTTTACAATCCTCTGCTTGTTCCTGCACAGCACGACAACCACCGAACTGCTTAGCCGATACAACCCGCGTTGCTCTCTTATTCTCGTTGGAATGTTTTTTTTTGTGAACACCCTTAACCCAATAACTTTTTAACACTTTGTTAAGTTCGGTTTAGGTACCCGTTCTTTTTATGAAGAGTTTCTACACTTAATGGCTAAAGTAAAGGTATGACAAACGGAACATTAGCAAGCGACCATTTTCTAAGAAAAAAAACGAAACAGAAAAAAATAACAAATAACTAATCTTTCAGGTGTGCACAAATAATGTTATTTTGCTGTAAGTCATGATAAACCAAAATCAGTTTTTTTTGCATGGTCCTGTTATAGAATTAGTAACGCGATCTTTTTTAAAAGTGTTTGCATTTACAAAACGCAAGAAAAAAAAATCGTAATCACCACGAAACATTTTTGTCAATACAGACCTTACAGAATGTAATGTGGTGACAATAAATAATTCGGTAATCTGATCAAAGTCATTTGGCTATTAGTGACAAGCAAAATTTTGCAGTCACATATAAGTAGATACCGGAAAATTAGCGGATTCATTTCGCGATAGCCTAAATCTCAAAGTATACATATGCGCTACTTTTGTTTTCAGTTTACAATGTATGTGGAGGACTCTGGGCCAATGAGAAACCCTTAACCAAAGAAGTATCGAATCACCAGCTAACAAGTCGAGTGAGACGTTCCATTAGTTGGCAGTCATGGAGCAGGCCACATTTTCCCAGTGAGCACAGCATTGTGGATTCTATCCTGGAGGTCATCGAACCTGGACGTTTTTCCGGTCCCCCTTCTAATAATAACTCACTTCCTGGACACAAAAAAAAATTGTCAAAACAAAATAGTTGTTAGGGACTGTGCTCACCATTATTTTACGGCCACGATTTTTTTTTCAAGGCGGTTTTGCTGTTTAACGGATATTTCGCAGAAAAGCTTAATCTTAGGATAAGTAGGCAACGGTGCCTCTCTATGCCTAATTCTTTTCTTACCTTGTGCCAGTAAATTCAGTTTTTATTTTTAAATTGACCATCATTTCACTGTCGTTTTAAAGACTAAACATTCACTGCAGAATTAATACATTGTAATTTGATTTTGGGTTGACGTTCAAGTTGTTTCTGCCCACTCAATTCCAAATTGGAATTTCATGCTTCGGGCTACGGACCTTGCGTATCACTTTCTCCTCACTTTCTCTCGCCTTGTGCGTGTGTGTCTACGAGATAGTGTAGTGTGTTTCTTTATATGGTAGCACACACGGGCCGAAAAGTATCCGACAGCGGTTTGGCCGTGCATGCTGATGAATGTTGCTTGTTTTTGAAGTTTTTTTTTTTTTTTTTTAATACGCTATGAGTTTTCCCTTAACAGTGTATGATTAATGAGCTGGTTTTTGGCTGTTTGACATTTTATTTTTTGTTTAGGCTCGGTCTGAAACGCCATCATGATTTTTTTTTAATTGGTTGTGTTTGTTGTTCTCTCACCGATCTTTGAATATATATACCGTATAGAAGTCGCCAGCCCAGGTTAAAATTTCTAATACGGTTTTGAGGTAGTTGGTTAATTCACCGCCGCAATCGCCACCATCTCTAGGGCATCGACTTGTAGTGGTCCCTAGCGGACAAGTGTCGAACTCTTCAAACACCCCTTACCCCTCCTGTTGAACGACCTTGAGCTGCAGTGAATGATGGGTGGGGGGTGCGGGGAATGACAGCGGGCGACAGTGCTGTGCTCTAACGTGTAAATAACAACTAAGACGATACAGGGTGTTACGGCAGCGCACTGCAGCGGTCCCAAGCAGCTCATCATACGCTTCTGAAAAACGTAGAGTAAATCCTATCCACTCGCGACTTCTATACAGTATATATATTCAAAGCACCGATATTCTCAACAACTACTCACTAAATGTAATATCTTGGGTTTAAAAAGTCACACAAATGTTTATCATTATTATTACTTGCGGGGTTTTCCGCCTGTTGAACATAAGTGTGAATATCTGTTAAACAAATGAGCGACAGGACAACTAATCTGTTAACATTTCAGAAATAACACTTAATTAAAAGTATTTGATCAGAAAATAAACGTGGTGCGTGAGACCGATCCTTAAGTATGTACCTACAGCGATTGGGAACAGGTTTTTGATTCCAGCAATGGTTGTTCGAAATAACGTTCTTCGCGTGGCGCAAATATGATCCAGCGTCAAATGGCTTCACTTCAAAGAGAAAAATGCATACTAGTGATGTAACGAATATTTGCGTATTTCTTGACATTCGCATTCTCAAAATTCATGCAAACATTTTGCGAATATATATCAGAAAAAATCATGTTTTTAATATGTGAAAATATTCTAACATTAGACAAATTATATAAATTTATTAGTATTTTATCAAAAAAAATTCTCTTTTTTAAAAAAAAATAACGTAAGTTTTTTTTCCATTTAGGTAACCTTGCAATTATATATTTTATCAGCCTGTATTTTAACATTAGGTAACACGTAATAAAGCTGTGATTAGACTTAGTATTATAAATAATCAACATTTCATTTGAAAACAAAAAAAAAGTACATATTTTAAACAAACAAAAAAATTTTTCTCTTAAACTTTTATCAGACTTTACGTACATACTATTTTTAATTTTAGTGTTTTAAATAACGAACTTATTTTAAGAAACACAAAAAATCATTAAAATAACAAAACGTTATTCTTTTAAAAAATGTTGCTTTTTTACTTTCAGTGTTATAAGTATTTAACTTTTTAAAAAATAGTTATTTATATTCACCGGTAGTACTGGTGGGCGACACTAGGGCGAGCGTCAGTCGCGCCAACACTTCGTACTAACACAGGATTCGCAAAATTTTAAATAAAAGGTTTTCAGGGCATACATAATCTCCAAACAGGAATTCCTAAAATATGGCTGACATCTCATTTCTTGGGTGACAAATGAAAAAAAAAAATAAAAGAATTTCTCTTAGTAGAGCTTAGTGTCCAGTGTTACACGCATGGTTGGCATTAAGGTCATTAAAAAAAGAGAGTCGCTAATAACCAATCTGAAAGTTGGCATTAAGTCGATAAATGTCACTGAACACTTAACGTACATTTTGAAAGGTATTATTTTTAATGTTAATTTTTTACTTAACTTCTCGTATCGTATCTATAGAAATTATTCGTCCGTAGATACCCATTATCTTTCTATGACCATGGTATAAGTATTTTATTTACTATTGAACTATCCTAGTTCTTTTCATCGGTGAAATTGCATGATCCATTACGTTCAAAATATTACAGACTTCGAAAATTAAAATCTTAAAAACTACAAAGACATTGAATGCTATAAGTATGTATTTTTTAATGATTCAAATAAAGAAGTTCATATAGTTGTTGCGTATTTCATGGGAGATAATATAAATCGCATACTCCATTTTAAAACCTTAAACCAACACGTCAAAGTGTCACTGTCACTATAGACACTTTTCCCGTAAATTTCGTGTTTACTCCTGAAGATAACATTGCCAATACCATCCTCGACCAACATAGATATTTCTCGTAAAGTTGACGTTTTTAATTGTTTTGTAAAAATATCACCCAAGAAATATTTCGTTAAAATTAGCTGATAGAAACCATTTAAGCGGGAGGAATAGTAACCCAATAACGTCATACATGTTTGAACAGATTTTAGGCCATAAATAGAACGTCGTTTTGATTTTTATTTGGCGTTTTTGAATAGACGAATACCGAAAGATTATAGTGACTGACTGTTATAAATAGTTTTCCTTACGAAGTAATTGTAGTTTTTATTTAATAAAAACTGTTAGTGTACACTAGTTATATTGTCTATAAATCTTTTCATGTATGATCTCTGCATAACAACGGCAAATTTTTAATACTAAACAGTAAAACATTGTTTTGGCATCACCAACTGTTGAAACCAATATGGTGTGTTTAGTTGGTGCACCAAATATGGAGTCGCTGGCTGTATGTAAAGCTGGAGCCACAATACCACGAATAACACGACACGACAGGCCGGACACGCTCAGTAGCCAATAATAAAAAATGTCGCCGTGACGTCAACACGATGAAATACGCTTCCCGACGGTCCGCAAGAAGTTGATTCTATATTATTACTAAGTTTGCCGTGTCATGCTGCACGACGGAAAGCAAAACGGAAACTACAAAACTGAACATCAAAAATATTTATGCTGAAAACGTTTACGTTTGGGTACACTTTCAC
The DNA here is from genome assembly GCF_032445375.1 of Bacillus rossius redtenbacheri. Classification (NCBI taxonomy): domain Eukaryota; kingdom Metazoa; phylum Arthropoda; class Insecta; order Phasmatodea; family Bacillidae; genus Bacillus; species Bacillus rossius. The sequence goes on from NC_086330.1 coordinate 32,784,013, forward strand.
ATTTGTAGTATGCCTTCGACTGTTTATTACGTTTATTCCTAATATTTAGCATTGCTAACAGTGGAATTATTTTCTTTACCTTATCCACATATCTGTAGCTTGCTTTCTTGTATCTCATTTTGTGCAAGAGACGACTAGATGTTAAATTGTTACGCACTCAAGGGCTCCGCCTACCTGGGCACACATACGGTGTGCTGAGCTTCAGGAAAAACAACGCGATTTCAAAACTACTCAAGATATCGGGATGGGGTGTGTTTACGAAAAGCATTTAAGAGTTCGCTGAGGGCCGAAAAGTACTTTTCTTTTCGGATTAAGTTTTTAAACTTTATTTTTAGAATAGTTAAAATGGCTAAAACGGATGTTTTCAGAGTAATTTTTAGGCGTAAAACAACCAGTACACCTTTATCTTCATTTCTAGGCTATGTAATGTTACGGTCACTGCTCAAATTTCACAGTTATCCTGTGGCGACGAGAAGACTGCGCGTCAGTTCAGAGCCTCGCGCTTAGAGGCTACACGGCGCTGGAAATTCCAGCGAGCGTCGCGCTTATCATCCCGCCTCACTAACACACGTAACACCCCTGACGACATGGAGTAAAATATTCCTATAAGGCCTGCACTGTTTTTTAGCGCATTCTACACCGCGTTCTATGGACTCGTTTGGCATGGGAAGGTTTTCCGACAGCCATATTTAGAGTTGGTCGCCCTGCTGGAACGACGGGCGACGGAACTGGTGTTTGTCGTGTCGCGGCACCGCGACCCCAGCGCGAGCCGGCGGAGAGGAGGCGCGCCACGACTCCTCGGGGGACTATCGGCCGGCCGGGTGGGCAGCCCGTGCCATTTGCCAGTCGCTCTATACGGGCAGCGAGGTCGCAGGTGGGCGCCCGCAGGGCTGCACAAACACGCGCACGTGTCGTGGGCGCACGTGGCCCAGCCTAGTCCGCTCGTCCGGTTCGCACGGCGGTTCTCTCCGACGTCACTTCGCTTCTGATGAGTACGTACACAAAAAACAAATGTCCTAGTTATAAATTTTTTATAGTATCTACCAGTTGGTTCAAGGTCACTCTTTAAAGAGTAACTCAGAGCCGTTTTGGATAAGCGCAAGCGCGAGTATTGTGTTGCTTTCTCGCTCGCTCATCTGGATGTGTTGAAAGATTTGACTCTTTTCCACAGTCAGTGGGAGGGCGAACCTGTAAAATTGATTTGGTTACAGGGTCGAGCCCCTTCCCATTTCAATCCCTTTGTACGAGAGTGGTTGGTCGTTGAAGTACCTGACCTGTGAATAGGTCGAGACGACAGAGCTCTTTTTCGCTGGCCTACGCGTACACCTGACGTAACGCCATGCGATTTCCCCCCCCCCCCTCCCCTTCGGGGCATTATAAAAGATCGTGTCTACGTTCCGTCGCTACCTAATGATTTGCCAGACTTGAGACACAGAATTGAAGAGGTTATTGGTTCCATTACTACGGACGTGTTAACCAAAGGGTGGGAAGAATTGGACTTTAGGTTGGATGTGTGCCGTATAACTAAAGATGTACATATTTAACGTTTGTAAGAAAAACTAGGTTAGTTTACCTTCAATTTTATGTATGATTTGTTGTAATAGTCTAAATTAAACTGTTATAATATACCACTGAAACGGTTTCATTCTTTTATGAACGTCCTGTATTTCAGTTTAGCACATATTTTTAATAAATTTATAGTATACATAACCACATTTAATTGTTGAATTTTTTTTATAATTAAATAAAAGTCTTTATTTTAAGTATTTTAAGAATTTAATTGATAATTTGTATGCCATTCCTAGCATTTTCTAAAACATGAAATCATGTGAAATACTGTTATGGATTTAAGCGTTCAAATTTAGCCTTCTTCTTCAAAGACTTTATTTTTAGTATATCATTCATAAATAAATTAAAATTAGGTTTTCCCAAAACCTTAGAAACATGAAATTCTCAGTGTTTTCAGACTCTGTAATTTTAATTGATTTACTAATTATATACTTAAAAGTAAAGAGTTTCAAAAGAATGTTGCAAACTAATGGTTAATCCAAAACGCACATGATTTCAGGCTTTCAGTACATGCTAAAACTGACGCAATATTTTGCCTTTATCATAATAAAATCCATGGAATAAGGACTGGTTTAGTATGAAATGTAATGTGGTTAAATTATGAACTTATTTAAAACCGTGTGCAAAAACACGAAAGTTTAAAGTTGGGTCAGCCGTGTTAACGTTGACAGCCCGAGCACATTTTAAAGTTATTAATACTTTTTTTTTTTGGGGGGGGGGGGGGGTGATTTTCTTCCTCCCTCTTTTCCCCTCGTCTTGACTCGTCTCTTCAACTCTGCTCGGAACGCAATTTTGCGACATGTTTGTGAGAGTGAGAGAGTGAAGTCTACGTTGATAAACGAGAAGTTGACTTTACAGTGAAGCTGATGGCCCAGTTTACTGAACACACAGCATTTTTGACAGTGATAGCGAAAAACTGTCGACGAAAAGGTATAGTTTCTGGTAACCAGACAATTGGATAAATTGATTAACTCATCCTGATGGACCTTGCATCCGAGCATAAACAGATTCTTCTAGCTTGTGAACTTCTCATTGTTGAGCAAAGATATAGTTATAGTACAAGCCAGAATTTTATGTATTTTTTATTTTATTTTTTTTTATTTTTTATTAATTTATTTTTATTTTTTATTATTATTTTTTCCTGAAATTTTATGATATCAAAGAAAACTTGTGGCGGTTTTCTCCGTGTGCTTCCGATTATTCTTGTCAATATTATGGTGGTTTTCTCCGTGTGCTCCCGTTTATTCTTGACAGTATTATGGTGGATTTCTCCGTGTGCTTCTGATTATTCTTGACAATATTTTGATGGATTTCTCCGTGTGCTCCTGATTATTCTTGACAATATTTTGATGGTTTTCACTGGGTGCTTCTGATTATTCCTGACTAGACATCTGATGGTTTTCTCCGAGTGCTTCTGGTTACTGATGAGGAATTTATCTCTGCATGAAGGATTTTTTTACTTAATGAAGCATGTCATTTTTTATTCAAGGTTGCATATAATTAGTGAACTTCTGCTACTCAATCATTACTTGTAATATTTTTATCAGGCGGAAATTAAAAAAAAAAATTATCATTACTCAGTCAAATAATTTCTGAGAAATCTAAGAAGCACTAACAGGATGGACGAACTTCCTTCTCCTTGGAGTCTAGCGAAGCCATCGTTCTATTTCGATCGTTAGTGAGCATCCCGCATCCCGCATAAAAGAACTAAATATTATTTACCTGCAAGTAACATGTGGCGACATCTGTTGTTGAAAAGCAGAACTACTTGCAAAAAGTACCTTTGAATGAGATAAATTAATTCTCGCTGATGAAATAATTAAAAAATTCTATTTAAGTAATATATCTAATTTAAAACTCTTAGTTTGCATCTGGCATTAGTCTCGGTAACTAATATGAATTCCGATTTAGGATCTGACGCTGTATCGAAACGTCATCACTGTAGATACTGTAGCAAGGTGTTTACCTTGAGAAAGAATGCTAAACGACATGAGAGAAGCGAGTGTAATTTGGGTCCTTGTCAAAAACCATTTCATTGCAGTCAGTGTCAGAAATCCTTTGGTAGAAGATATTACTTGGATAGACATTACAAGACCTGTACAATTAAGATGAATAAAGATAACGAAGACTGGGCTACAACATCGCGGAAGAGGAACGAAGGCGAAAAAGCTAATGCTAAAATTACTGATCTAGATCAAGATAATAATTTAAAATTTAAAACAAACGAAGGAAGTTGTAACCACATTAGAAATGAAAATATATTTACTCCAATATCTAGTCGTCTCCATGAAAATGAGAAAGATGGAGAACCATCTGAAGCTTACAAGGTCGAAGACTTTGATGAATCATCTGAAGCGTGCATGATTGAAGATTGTGGTGACACATCTGAGGCTGACATGATTGAGTACTGTACTGAAGCACCTAAAGCAGGCAAGATCGAAGACTGTGATGGCGGTCTGAGACCAAAACGATGGAAACGACGTAATAAAATAAATTATCCTGATCAAGTTTGTGGTGCTGACATGATTGAAGACTGTGGTGACACATCAGAAGCTGGCGTGAACGAAGACTGTGCTGACACATCTAAGGCTGACATGATTGAGTACTGTACTGAAGCACCTAAAGCAGGCAAGATCGAAGACTGTGATGGCGGTCTGAGACCAAAACGATGGAAACGACGTAATAAAATAAATTATCCTGATCAAGTTTGTGGTGCTGACATGATTGAAGACTGTGGTGACACATCAGAAGCTGGCGTGAACGAAGACTGTGCTGACACATCTAAGGCTGACATGAATGAGTACTGTGCTGAAGCACCAAAAGCATGCAAGAGCGAAGACTGTGATGGTGGTTTGAGACCAAAACGATGGAAACGTCGTAATAAAATAAATTATCCTGATCAAGCTTGTGATAATCACTGGCACGATGACGAAAGTGACCTTGAGGTTGGTGTTAAAACGATAGACACCAGAGATAATAATATTTATTATAAACATGCAAGGATGATGAACGCAGCAGAAGAGTTTGATTATACCTCATGGGAAGATCCTAACATATTGGTTGACAGGCTACGACTACTACATGGTTCGCTTTGTGCAGGAAACTATTCGAACATTAAAGAAATATCCTTCATACTCAAAGAACTGAGGGAAGCTGGCTACATACAATAATGGCTTAAATTAAATGTATGTGTATAAACTTGAAGATAAATTAATATATTTTCTTTCCAAATGGTATCTGCCATTTATCGAAATCTGATTTCTAAATAAAACTTATAACTTAAAGGTGCAAAATACGTTACCACTGCCAGTCAAAATGTATACTAATAAAGACATGTTAGTAACCATGCCAAGTTCGATAAGAAAAGTAATTGGAATCAGTTGGAATCAATTGAAGATGGAGCTCTTGGAACAATTGGAGCCTTTTGAAGCATTTGGAACTGTTGGAGCCATTTGGAGCATTTGGAGCCATTTGGAGCATTTGGAGCTGTCAAGCATTTGGAGGCCGTATGGAGCAATTGGAGCCTTTTGAAGCATTTGGAGCCTTTTGGAGACATTTGGAGCATTTGGAGCCGTTTGGAGCATTTGGAGCCGTTTGGAGCATTTGGAGCCGTTTGGAGCATTTGGAGCCATTTGGAGCTGTCAAGCATTTGGAGGCTGTCAAGCATTTGGAGGCCGTCAAGCATTTGGAGGCCGTTTGGAGCATTTGGAGCCATTTGGAGCTGTGTTAAGCATTTGTTGGTTATTGGAGCATTTGGAGCCTTTTTTTGGAGCTGTTGGAGCCATTTGAAGGCCGTTTGGAGCATTTGGAGCCATTTGGAGCTAAGAAGTAATCGATGCACGTCTATGCAGGGCTAAATGTTTATAAGATTGCTGGCTTTCGCAAGTGATTCTGTAGTAGGATAGAAATTGTGTAATAAATATTATGTTTGTAAAAGACTTTGAGGTGTTTTATTTCTCGAACCTTACACTTTTCAGGTACTTTTTTAAAATTAAAGTTGATTTGTATCGGCCAGGGATCGAACCAAGGACCTTAGTCGATTTAATCAATCAGTATATAGATTACAAATTTATTTAATGAATTTTGAACTTTTTCACGAATCTCTAGCATTACAATTATGAATTTCCAATATGGTGGTCTTGATGTCTGATAGGATGATGGTAGTAGAGGATTTAAAGTCTCTTTAAGAATTTTGAACATGGTTTATTGAAACTATTATTTTTTATATAAAATTAAATGTTTTGCATCATTCAGGGATCGAACCAAGGACTGAAGCGAATCGAATCAATATGTAAGTTAATTAGTGATTTATTTAATGAATTTTGGATTTTTTCCCGCTTTTCTAGCTACATTATTACATGATTTCAAGATGGCGGTCGAATTTCAAGATGGTGGGGGCACCTCGGTAATAAATGAATACTGCACTGTAGTGGGTTAGAATAAAATTATCCAGATGGAAATGTACTCCATAATACAAGTACACACACAAGATGGAGTACTCTGGCAGGTGGTAGCTCCTGGTAGCATGTACTGAACATAAAATGTCGGATCCATGATGGTCGACAAGGACAAAGTCAAATTTCAAGGACAAAGTCAAATTTCAATGTCACAGTCAAATTTCAAGGTCAAGGTCAAAGTTCAAGGTCAAGGTCAAAGTTCAAGGTCAAGGTCAAAGTTCAATGTCAACAGTTGAGGACAAAGGTATGGTGAACATAAAATTATACTACATGGTATCGGCACACTCTAGCAGATGAAAACAAGATGACGGTCTCCAGCGGATGAATACAAGATGGCGGACATGATGTCATACCAGTTGATATATACCTTGGTACTGGAGGTGGTAGATCAGTCTAGGTAGCTTTCATGGAGGAAGGATCAACCGTTTACTCTCGCCGGGAATCGAACCAAGGACGTACATCGATATAATCAAACAGAATTCAAATACGTTAATTTTTTGATGAATTTTGGAATTTTTTTCATTAAAATCGGATAATAAATAAAGATTTTCAAGATGGCGTCCAAATTTCAAGATGGCGGACATGACGTCGTACTAGGTGAAGATATGTATACTTTGACATAAGTGGTGGGGGTCAGTCTGCCTGCGTCCACTGAGAGGGAAGGATCGGTAGCCATTTTTAATTTTTTTTTGCACTCGTCGGGTTCGAAACGAGGACTCCGAACTCCGTGTCTAAAAAGTATATTTTTTATAAATATTTTATTAAATTTATATTATTTAACTTTTTTTATAATTTTTTTAAAAAAATTTCATTAAAATCGGATAATAAATAAAAAAGTTAAAGATGGCGGCCGTAACGGAAATTGCAACGGTGACGTCATCATCCAATATGGCGGACAACACAATGCCGGAATTTTCTAGAAAACAAAATGACGTCATCCAAAATGGCGGATCCAAGATGGCGGATCCAAGATGGCTGCCGTGATCTACTTGTCCCGTTACGTTATGTCCCGTTACCATGTGTCCCGTTACACTCATACAAGATGGCCGTCGTGACGTCACAATCCAAGATGGCGGAAAGGACACACAGCTCCACAGCCAGAAGCCAGTTTCAGGACCGGCTATTATATACTACTCTTGAGTGCTTTCAAGAATCTGTACCGGTTGTTTTATGCCTAAATGTTTCTCTGAAAACATGACTTTTTAACCATTGTAACCACTTGTAGGTCCTCGGCGTATTCTTGAACGCGAGGAGGAAGGTCTGCTCGGCGCCGCGTGGGCCGCACCTGGGCCGCGTGTCGCTAACGAAGGCTAACCGGAGGGCGGAACCGGCCGGTTATCGGGTCCCCGGGGCTGGCGTGGGCCCCGCCCCGCACGGCTCGCCTTCAGTCCGCGAGTCGCTCCCGGGACCGCCGGCGCGCCTAAATACAGCTCGCGGTGACGCGGCGCCGGGCGGGCGGGCATTGTTGCCCCGTCGTGAGTCAGTCGGCGGGTCCAGTCGCCGCGGTTATTTCCGGCCGCGCGGTGTGCGCTCGGGGTGCTCCCCCGCGCCCCTGCAGGTAATCTCCCGTCCTCCCCCGGGGCCCGTGCTGCACCGCGCGCATTCCCTCTCCAGCTGGTGTCCTGCGCCCTGCTGTCGGCCGTCAAGTAGAACTATAGTGTTGCCGTCGGATAAGTTGTGCGCCAGTGTCTCGTTGTCTTCATCGCCGAGTTGTGTTCAGTTATCTGCAGTGCCACGCGTGGTTATCTGTGGGGGACGCACCACAACGCCGAAATACCACAACGCCGAACGTACAATAACGCCGAAAACCATAACGCCGAATGCCAAATTGACTACAACGCCGACAGCTAGAAAACTGCTGTGTACCACAACGCCGAATTACATTAACGCCGAAAAATGTCATTGCAGGACTGCCACAAAGGTTAGGTTAAGTTAGGCTAGGTTATGCTAGCCTAGGTTAGGTTAGGTTAGGTTGTGGTACATTTTTCGGCGTTACTGTATTTCGGCGTTGTGGTACACAGCAGTTTTCTAGCTGTCGGCGTTGCGGTCAATTTGGGCATTCGGCGTTTTGGTATTCGGCGTTATTGTACGTTCGGCGTTGTGGTAACGACCCTTATCTGTGTTTCTCGCACGAGCTTTACAGCAACATGTTTGTTTGTACATGTCTTCCCGCTGCGTCGTGACAACCTGTATGACGTCCCTGCCGTAGAAGTATCTCACCGCCAGCGTGGACGGTGCACCGCGTTTGCGTGACCGGGGTCGCGGGTTCGATCCCAACCCCCGCCCCGTCTCGAGTTTCGGTCCCCCCGTCGCCTCGCGCCTAACCGTGCCGTGTGAAACACTACTTAACCTGTGCCAAAAGGGGTTTGTTCGGTACGAAGTAAGTTATAAAATCCACGCTTCAATTTTGCTTGATTTGCCCTTTAAGCCACACTGTCAGTTACTTAAATGCAATTTATTTTAATTTTTTTTTAAATTGTAAATAAACGATTTTTTTTGAAAATTTTGTGTCGTAATAATCTTACACTATTTATAATTTTATTTTATAATAATTAATAAAAGTAAAATTATTTTTTTTTTCATAGCCATGAAGTAGGCCTACAATCATATTATATGTTCGAATCGAAAAAAAAAAAAGTTTTTAATGCTCATGAGGAGCTAATATTGTAGGGATTCCAATTGAGAGCGTAGAAGAACTACACTCCCGTTAGTAAAAATGCCATGGTTAATCGCATACCGCTGTTAAATTTTTAAAACAACTATAATGTATGTGTAAGTAACCGAGAAAACCACCTTTTGTATTGCTTGGCAGTGGAAATCACTTTAAAATTTTCAAAACTATCATGTACGTGACTTAATTTACGGTATTTACAACGTAACCAATTTTGCCTATTTATTTGCGGTATATATAATGGGTTATAATCAACATGCAGATAGTTACCCTAGCATTGAAATAGATACAGCTAATAGATGTTGAGTGTGCCCCACCCATGTACAACCACCTGTCTCCTGTCCGACCTCGAACTGTTTTCATTAAGTCACCGTCACAGACAGGGTCTGTTCTGTTGGTAGTGGGTTAGCCTACCTCTGCCATGTAGGTCACTTTAATTACTCATTTCGCAAGTTATTTTTGCAGTCTTTGGCGCAATCATTCTCGACACTTCGTTTTCTGCATTTACATACAGCTGGGAAATACGTACAACCTTACTTCTATTGACTCTTTTTATAAAAATTATTTCATGATAGAGGATAGAATGAGCCATATTAGTTTCAACAATTTTTATGCAATAATTTATAAATTAAAATTAAACATGATTAAATTGACAAATACTATAGCACAGTGTCTATTGATAGTATTACCTAGTGGAGTCATGCAGATATCCCCAAAAATGAATTAATAACCAAACTTTACTTTTTTTTTTTTGCAGCGTCACTTTAAATTTCATGTCTTCCATTAAATCATATACTTTGATTCAACGAACCCAAACTTCTAAAATTAATCAGCAGAACATCTCTTTAGTCTAAAAACTATTGAAACCAAGATGTGTTTCAGTTCTTATCTCTACTCCTTAATGTAAATCTGAAAAAAAAAAAAAAAAATATTTATGCCAATAGCGGTTAAGTTAACGTAATGTTCTCTCATAGAAAGAAAAAAAAATCTGTTTATTAGTCGAACAGAATTTTATTTGAATAGCAAGAGTTAATATTATTTTCTGACTTGAGTATTGCAGTTTCGCGTTGTATTTCTGTTCACGTATATACGTTAGCGGCGTGCGTGCCAAGGACACGGAACCCCAAAATAAACAACACGGGGAGGTGGGTAGGGATTGCGTCATTCTAGGGCGGTATCCAGACGTGTGTCAACTGTTTGAACACGCGGGAAAGGTGGAGCCAGAACGCTAGAAAGTCTGTTTCTGTAACTATACGGATACGTGATTAATTATATTTTGATGTTCAGGCGTGTTTGGTGTGTTACAGTCTAGGAAAAAGTATATAAATGGCTTATGAATACGTAACATTAAATAAGTACGTCTCGCCGCGTAATTTTTTTTTTCGCCATTTAGTTACTTAAAAATGATATCAATAGTTGCAGATTGTAGCTTACATACCTACTCATCCATGTAGTTATATATGCGTGTTTTACTTTGTTTTACTTCTTTGATCGTAATCAATACTCCCGTTATTGTAGATTTCGTTGTTATGGTGTCCGATCCGGAAAATCTAGCTTTTTTTCATTGTTACTAGATACTTAAACATCGTGTGTGTCCGAAACCTCAACCCTGAAAGATCATAAGCGCAAACGGAGCGCGAAAATTCACGCTCATGAGAGCACTTCTCCCATTGGCTGGAAGGACGCACGATCGCAGTGCCTTCGTAAGGAACCACGCGATTTGAAAACTGATCAAGATATGAGAGTGGGTTCTGTTTACGAAAAGCATTTAATGAAACACTGAGGGCGGATGGTAGTTCTGTTGTATATTGTATTTTTTAGGGGAGTGTAAAGGGATGAAATTCGTGTTTTGAGAATAATTTCTAGACTTGAAATGCTCAATGTTATGGTTACCAATCAAATTTTATAGTTTTCTTATTCATGACGAGAAGACCGCGCAGCCCTGCGCTTAAAGGCGATGCCGCGGTAGAAGCACCAGCGAGCGTCGCACTTATCCCTCCCCTCAATAACACAAGACACGCCGCAGACTAGGCGGGCACCTTGAATGTCTCGCAGGAAGCAGGCGACGCGCGTAAACTCGGGTAGAGTAAGAGTAGACGGGATAGCAAACTAGGGCAAGTAGTACTGTCCCTTTTACGCCACCCGTCAAACGTTCTAGCAGCCAGCAGTCTGGCGTACATCTCAGGGGGCAATTTTTGGGCGATTAGCGCAGTGTTCACTGTTATTGAGTACGGTGCTGCGGTTTCAGATTCGACCGAAAAACGGAATCACGGCACCCTTTACGTTCACAGAGATGGTAGTAATGTTAATGGCATACAGGAAGGCAAGAGGAATCGCAGTAGTAGCAGTGCGCATTTACCGAGACCACTTTCACAAAATACGTGTACCGAATAGAAAAGCCGCATATAAATACATGTATCTTTTTTTTATTGTACAATATAACTTCCAGACTTAAAAATAAAATATCGTGATGTAGAGAAAATCTTGTTCGAGTTTGTTAAAAATAGGACCAACGGATTTTCTATGTTCAAGATAATTCATACAAAAAAATAGTATAACTCCCTTAATATGAAACATATTGCATCTGTTTAAAGTCGTATTCTTTCCATTATCAGTTGTAACAATTCCTTTTCTTTGCACATCAAGGTACTACTGCGTCGTGTTTTGATTAATGAAGATTTGTTTGAATTCAGTCGACAATTTACTGGTGATTGCCTAAGACACGTGAACCTATACACGCGTCGATACTTGTTCATAAACCCGTAATCTGTGAACTCCAATGTATCGCACTGGAGGGTTGGTTGCTCCATGGAGCCTTTTACGTAAATATGCGTATTTATGTAGGTATTCATTATATAAATTATTTGATAACTGTTTAGTTTCTTTACCATTAAATGTGTAAGCCATAATAATCACATTCGCACGCCCAATCCATTATACTAAGCTGTCCGCACTTGCTTCGTCAAAGGCGCTGAAAGTATTTCGAAAAGTCTCACTCCTAGGATTATTAAAGGCACCTTCGTGAGTAATGTGCTGTTTTCTTCTTCTTATTTTTTTGCAGATGGCTTAGTGGGTAGTTTCCTAAATTTGGTTATAAAGTAGTGGTTATTTAGGGGACACCTAATGTTTCGCACATCAGGGTGGATCCTATATTTGTTCAACAATAATCGTTCGGTGGTTTACACAGGTTTATTCGTGTAATGAAACTGAATGACGAAAAAAAACTGCTTAGTCTATAAATCGTTTGCTTGTTTATTGAATTTGAGTAATTTCCCGGTTACAAATTTAGATAGTGTTCCTCCTTTAAGAATAAGGTTATACTATATATCGTATCGTCGTATACAAAAACAATTGTCATTGATTTTAATTTAAGTCATTGGCCAATATGTCATCTTTGAAATCGAATTGTAAAGGTAAGCCTAGTCTTGTACTCGGTGTTATTGTGAAGAAGACGAAAATGTTTTATAAAAGAAACAAATGTTCTTATCTTTCTAACTTCTGACGTAGAGCTCTGCCTAACATATTTTATCATGACATAGCTTAGAATGTAATGTTTTGTATCGTAATGTCAATAAAAGTGATTTCCCTTAAGCACCTTTGAAGTTAATCAGCCCGCTAGCTGATAGCGGTCCGGCATTTTATCACAAAAGATCTCCTCATACAAACGGCACGATCAGTTAAAGCAAGGCACCAGCTGTAGGCCGAATTGTAAGAGAGGTTTCACTGCGGCATTTGCAAGTTGTGGAACGTATAATGCGGCGGGTGGTTCATGGTGGGCTGTAGACCGGGCTGACAAGCAACGGCGGAGCGTTATCGTGTTCCGTGGGTTGCGAGAAGAGCGATTGTCGCTAGCGAGCGCACACTGGCGGAGAAATAAATACTCCGCGAAAGGTTTAGGGCTGGGTTTTGTAAACCTCGTGAGGAAGCAGCACGCAAACAGAACGCAAGTACGGCCACGATCGTTTGAAAAGCGCAAAAGTCACAAAAACCGTACAGTAAAATTGTAGGAAATTCTCCCGTGTGCTTATTTTGTTATGAAAACGAGTGCAATTTGCTTTCACTTGTGCGAAAGTTTTAACACGTTTAAAACTTGTTCGATGCGCCCGTTTGTAAAAAAGTTTCCGCAAGCTTGAAAACGGAATGAAGTCGGCCGATTCTAACGTTGCGTTCTCGCGTGTCGCGTGATCTGCGCTGCTCTGGAACGTGGTCGTTGGACTTGTAGCGTGTTGCGCCGGCAGCAGGCCGCAGCACCGCGCCGCTAGCGAGCTCGGCCGCCGCCATGGCCACCAGGTCTCCCTCGCCGCGCAGCTCGTCGTACGGGCGCGCCAACACCCTGCTGGCCGCCGGCAGGACGCCCTTCAAGAGCCGTCGCGACTGGGACAGGCACTTCGGTGAGTACACCCCGGGCCACACGCGTGACGGCATCACGACCCCTGGCGTCGAAGGGGGAAGAGTGACGAAAAGACGCCAGTTTTCACCTACAACAATTTTTTTTTTATCGTTTTTAATATCAAAAATTGCCCTTCGTTAAGGAATAGATCTCACTTTAAGATATTTACGTAGACAAAATATCTTAACACTTTGATTGCAGTTGTTGTCATTCCCAACAGTTAATTTGGCACGCACCACTTATGACTTCACAGGATAAACTATTTTTTTTTTTTTTAGCAGCCAGTCTCTCTGTTAACGTCAGGACATTCCTTTTGAATTATCTACCAGGCGTGTACTTCCAAATGTTGAAAATCAAATCATCGTAAATTGTTATTGTGCCGAATGGGGCATTTTCCCTTTTTCCCTTTCTATCCTCTTTTAGACTTAATCCATCCCGTTCTCCCTTGTCCTCGCAGCCTTGGTGATTGGTGCAGACACTCTCCATCCTGATTCCGAACATGATCAGATACTGGCAGACAGGGAACTTGGAATCAATGTCCAGGTATTTTGCAGGGACCTGACGGTATCCTGCTCGTCACTTGTAACGTGTCGGCTTGGGCAGGGGGGGGGGGAGGGTAGTTACCATGATGGAAGCACAAGTGGCGAAGTGGCTCCCTCGCGCAAGAGGCACGCAAGGATGACCTTCAGAGCGAACCAATGGGAAGGGGGGGAGGGAATGTTAGTTGACCCTAATTGAGTGACTCCCGGCTGCTGGAACAAAAAGATCGACTTCATCCGTTACACTTGATTTTGTTTTTTGTGGAAGCGACCGTTAGTATCTGTAGAATTTACGGAGTCTTGGAATCTGGTGACACTCCCACGTCTTGCGCCGTGATTGTGCACTGATGGGTCCTCGTTGCTGTGCTCTGAGCGGGGTTGCGCCCAGGGGAGGTTATCCTGGGTTTCTCGTTTATTCTATTGTAAGCTGCTCCCTCGCCGATCGGTACAAATCAGTTTTACCGATAGTGTTTGGAATCCTATTTATTCTAAGTGCTCAATCGGTACGAGGGCCCGTTCCCTCGACAGTATTCTGGTCTCTCTTGCCTCCCCTCCCGGGGCTTCCTGACAAACTAAACAGCTGTTAAATCTTCATAATTTACCATCAACCCTACACTTACAAAACGGTCAGATACTGTAAAAAAAAAGTGTAACAACGTAGTTTATTCATAATACACTGTCGCATGTGAAAGAAACATCGTGTCTTCGTTTAGCACGAATAAACAAGGGAAATTTAGAATAAATTTTCCCACTGTATGCACTGTTAACGATTTTCACCATTAATTTACGAAGAACGATGGTTACATATTATCCGGTGATCTTCGTTAAATGTACGGTTATCTTCATAAATTTACGGGCACTTAGTTCACTCACTTATTAAATGATTCCATCAAAAAATATTTTTTGTTTAGTAACAAAAAAATTCAATAACTGGTTATGTCTACATTTAAAACACTCTTCTTTTGTCCACGAGTGTTTAACTTTGTTTAGAATAAACATGCAACTCGGAAGTGGAAATACTGCATTGTTTCCACGAAGATTCAGTTATTTAAAATTACGAAGAACCTTCCGTTTGAGTTAAATCATTCGTTGAAAAGTCCGTTAATATGCTGTAATTTCTGACAGTGTGCGGGTAAATGTTTCTATGGATCTACACGTGTGCGTTTGGGTTAAAGGAAAATTGTATTCGTCTTAAAATTCCTGTGCAGTACCACACAAGGAACATCTTGCCAATTTAAGGTCCCGACAGCTGATCCACGGCCAGCGAGAAACGGAGACTTTGCACGTAACTGATAATACCAAACACGGGAACTTGTCCGATAATCGCCATTTTACCATCTGGAAAGTTCCGAACAACTTTATCAAAACCCCCAGGTAACATCGAGATGGTGGGAGCCATAGCGCGTCTGAAGTCGTCAAGTCGGGGTTATTCTGCAGTGGTTTGACACTACCCTCCGCAGGTTATCGAGTTCGAATCCCGGCGGTGTTTCGTAAGTGGGAAACGTGGCGGATGTTGCCTTTGAGGCAGTGGATTTTCTCGGGGACTCATTTACCCCAACCGTTCATTTAGCCAGCTGCTTTCATCGTCTCTCATTACAGCCATGTCGACGAATCGTTAAGCCCAATTTATTCATTCATTCATAATTTTATTCATTCCTAGGGCCATGCTATTTTTTTTTTGCAAAAATGATTTCAAGGCAAGCTTTGTATTTACAGTCTGTAGCATAGTCTGTATTTCGTGATTGCTTCACACGTCTGACGTCGGTACATGAATTGTAGCAATTATGTGCTGAAGCAAACCCATCCTTAAAATGGCATCGTGGAATAAGAAGGGAGTCTTCTCTTGCAGACGCCCGCCAATTACAAGGAAGAAGTGTCTGGCGTTCTCATACCTGTTGCAGTCTAGTGAGATTTCAGACTTAATCACAAACAATACCTGCTCCTATTCATCTAGAATAAGTTTTGTGCTCCAGCGTAGCAGCAGGATCGAGCACGTTATCGGTAGGGACTGAAAAAATTCGCGTATTCAATGACCTCCAGGATAGACTCCACGATCCTGTGCATACTCGGGAAAACGTCGCCTGTTCATTGGCTGCTGACTTGTAAGGCGTCTCAATTGGGAGACTCGTGATTCGATACTGCTTTGACTGAGGGTCTATAGTTGGCCCACAGTCCTCCAGGTCAACAGTGAACCCATGGAAGAAGTTGCATAAAAATACAATTATTTGCATTTTAGCATATCGCGAAATGAATCCGCGAATTTTTCCGCTCTCTAGTTATCGGAAATAAAAATTCGTAACGAGAAACAGGCGTATTGAAAACTTGGGGGGTTCGGCCACCACAACTGCGCGCCTCGGGGCCGGATGTGGTGTGTTGTGTGTGTGTGTCGTGTCGTGTGACTTGTGTGTCGTGCGCGCGCACGTGTGTCGCGGTGACCCGACCGACCGCCAACTTGGCTCGTGTAACTGGGTCACGCGCCCGGAGATGCTGGCGGCTTACTCGACTTCACCAGCTCCTAGACTATAGAGAGTCCCACGCTTAGATTGTAGTGCAGAGTCCGCTCGTTCTGGGTTAGTACTACCCGATTTGTTCACAATAGTCTTATTTTTTATACCATCAACAATTATAATAAGTTTTTTTTTAGTTTTTGCTATTTTTTCATGTTTGAAAGACCATAGAATATCGTATTTTTATAGTATTAGTCCAGTTGTAGTCATTTCAGAAAAAGAAAAAATCAGTGCTAAACCCCAATTATTTCACAGGAGAAACTATTTTGTAGCGTGGTCACTATTAATAACACCGTATTCCATTAAAGTATTTTCTACGCTTTATGAGGGCCAAAATGTTTAGTATTATGTGCTTTAAATTTTTTTTTGATAAAAGATGCGTCTTTCGGTTACGTCTCCTTAGAAATTAAAAAAAAAAAATTGTTTGTCTGTAAAGTCGGTTTACGGGCGATAGTTTAACGTGACGTCATAACAAAACATTAATGAAATGATTGATCCAGAAGAAAATGAAATATAACATTCGGCCTGAGACTGAGCCATAATAGGTTTTTGCAACCAAACCATTTAGGCATTAAAAATATTATATTCTTTGAGGAATAATTTTTTTTAAATTTTTTTATCTTTTGTATGATATCTACCTTTGCATACTTTTATGAATAAAATTTAATAATTTTTATTGAATTATCACTATTTTGTATGCATACAAAGGAGTGAAATGAAATCTACAATTTGATTAATAAATTTACTTTTATTTGCATTCATTAATTCAAATATATTTATTACTTTTGAAGTGTCGTGCGCGCCGTATTTATTTTTACAAGTACAAAAAAAAATTCAGCCGCTGGGATTTTATCCGTCAACCTATCATTGGTAGTCAGCGTTGCTAACCGCACAGCCACGAGGCCATATTGAAAACAATTGTTTCAGATGTTATAAATTAATAATATTTCACGCACGATATTTGTTTGAATTTCTTTTAACTAGCATATTCTCTGTTGGACTCGAAATATTTACACGCTCGTGGGCTCATAACTATAATACGGTGTGTGATTTAGTTGATCAAATAATAACTCATGACAAATAATTACCAATGTCAAACTAAAGCGTGAAAAGTATCATATCAGCAATAAATATTTAGTTTCACAGCTAAAACAATACTCATACAACACTGTTTAAATATACTGATTTACACTAGTAATTAAAATAATACGTACTTGTAAGAACGCCATTTCCTTGCGAATATACTCCCGTGGCGCGGTGCACAACAATAACCTCGAACCTCGCTATGTTGTCGTCTGCCCCAAGCCGTGTGTGGCGACATGCGCAGGCGTGATCCAACCGGCGTGACCCGCCCATCCCTGCAGCATGGCGGGGTGAAACCTGAGCAGTACGCCACCACGTGCCGGCCGAGTTCTCTGGGACAATTTTTCGTGCGTGCAGCCAGCGTTCATCGATTTACTATACGTCACGTCAAAAATAATATCCTATGATGCTCTTGATGAAATACAGCAAGACAATTATTTTTCATTCTTCTCATTCCAAATTTTCCTTTTAAAAAAACGTTATTGATAATTTTTTTTGTCATTACATTATAAAGGTGTGAATAAAACTTTTGTGTTATATGGTGTATACATGGTAACGGAACACACCGTAACAAGGACAGCGTTTATGGAAAGAATCGTGCATTAGAAAGAGAGAGTAAAATGCCCACTTAAATGCTCACTGCAAATTATAGACGAGACACACTATAGAGATACGATATGGACGAGGCGTCAGCGACAACGGTTTGCATCGAGACTGCAGTCAGCTTACGTAAACAAAGTTATTGGAGGTTGTTTAATTACAGTACACAAAGTGACATATTTAAATGCGCTTGTAATGAACTATAAATATATCAGTGTGTAATGACTTACAGGTTCAATGTAAATTCGTTTGTAATTATATATATATATATATATAGGCCTAGTTCGAAACGAAAAATGTAAAATATAATTTGCTAGTACACACGTTTGGACGTGGTTTGAAAAATAAAATTTTCCAAATGTTAATGTCGTGAGTTATTAAGGAACGTTACAACGTCATCCATCATATTTTTATTGATGCGGCTTGTACCGATTGTTGTCGGTTGAATGAAGCGCTTAGGCTCGGGAAGCGACGAGCCTACCAACTGCTGACTTCGCGGTGTTACGAACGTGTTCGTATGTCATGTCGGGCAAGAGTGGAAGAAGAGTCCATTTTCTTGGTTACCACAGCTGGGTTGCACACGTCATATTGTCTATAATCTAATTTTTGAGATATTTCTTCATAATATCTACAATTAGCCAAAAAAAAAAAAAAAAAAACGCATGACGGATGAAACTGAGCCTTAAAGACCCCAATTACCTTTGCGCGCAAATCATGAATTTTATGTTGGCTGCACACGCCCGAACAGTTCCGAGTATTTTCTTCTGCTACTTCGGGTGAAAAATCGCAGGGAAAAAATAATGTTAGAGTGATATGCTTAAACATATAATTTTTATCAGAGTTTCTGGAAGAGAAATTACTTAAATTGTGTTTGAAAATGAAGCAAATGAAAATATTTATGGTTTGTTTGACACATAATAAGCACATGCTGTATTACCTGATGCCTTTTCATTGTAACTAAAATCTAACTAGCCTCAAACACCCCACAGGAAAAAAAATTCTGCATATTGGGTAGGGTAAGATTGAATCTGTCAAGCTCCCATTTTGGACTGCGCATTTCCGGCCGAACATTCCGAACTGTCTGTCTGGACTGAGATGAAGCCTTCTCCCCACACTCTCAGTCTTGTTGTGTTGCTTTTGGATGTATCGTTTCATAGTAGAATATAGAAGAAACTTTGGATTTTACCGATGAAATTTTAGTTATAAAAAGGGTAAAAAAATAGTAAATCAATCAAATAGTATAAAGAAAGATGTCTGGCACGACACTAAGATAACGGGTTGATTATTCGGACTGGCTCTCTAGCCCACAGTCCGAGTTGATGGAAAGCCATCAGTTCGTCAGTCCATGGACTGTCAGTTCTGACTGATCGTATGTGGGGGCCTTAAGGGCCACGCCTCGTCAGGGGTGTGTCTGTGTTAGAGAGGCGGGATGATAAGCGCGACGCTCGATGGTGCTTCTAGCGCGGTATCGCCTCTAAGCGCCAGGCTCTGAACTGGCGCGCAGTCTTCTCGTCGCCACAGGATAACTGTGAAAATTGAGCAGTGACCGTAACATTATATTGGGGAGAAATGAAGATAAAGGTGTAGTGCAAGTCTCTTAAGGGGATTGGTGCAGGACAAAAAACAGTCATTCGTCAGAATTTGTTGGAAATGAGCTTAAGTGTTTCATAAATGCTTGTTTATTACTACTGTATGGCCAGCCAGCACGTATATAAGCTAGCGGGTGAGATTTGGCAAGTTAGTGGCGAGAGAGCTTCTGTGAGGGGAGGTTGTCGAATGTTGCAGCTCTGAGGCCTGCCATCTAGCGGGAATCTTTCGAAGGTCTTCCACAATATCGCCTCTCTCTCTCTCTCGCTATCTCTCTCTCTCCAACACGGACACCCAACCAGCTCTTATCGCTTCCCATCTCGCCCTATCCTTCATTCTCGGATCAGGTAGCCGCCCTTGGCTTCCCCGCGTAGACTTTCGTGTTACTCCAGGAAACCAAGACAACCTGTGAACAATTTGTCCAAAGCTGAATTTTTTTACTGTGGTAGAGACTATGCTTAATAACATACCGAAAGTTTACCGCTGTAGACCTTGTGCGTTATCACCGAAAATTTGCATTTAAGTCCTAGGTGACAGCAACTTACGTCAGTCCATTAAAATGCTACCCATTTATACAGTTTTTAATTTAGACTGTCCATAAACTTACCAAAATAATCTAGAAACTGTAATACACCCATTAATGTTAGAAAAAATTTAAATTTTTAATATATATGATATAAAGCGATTAATTCACGACATATTTTTTTTTATCTTTGCCACCCAGATAAAAATACGATTTACACCGATTTGAAGAGCCCAATGCGAAAAAATGTCTAAATAAATGTTTTTTAATATACTTTTAGCTTTAAGATAGTATATTTATAAAGAGTCTAGCATAATTAGTTGCCTCATTAAAGCTGCCCGAGCGTTGCAGTGTACTGCGGCCGTACTGATCTTTCACGGCCGGCGGGCTTTGAAACACGCTGCGTACTGCGACACTCAATAAACTTGGTCTTATTTATGGATTACTTAAAATATATTTAATGCATATGATAGGGTGTATTCAGGTTACATCTATTGAGATATACATATATTTTTTTTTTATATATGAATGATTTTTGATACAATAAAATTAACAACAAACAATTTCTGCTTGGAACTTGTAAATCAAAATTCTAGAGGACCTCTGGTTTTATATATGTGTGTTCGTATTTTGTTACAAAAAATTTATTATTAAAAATTATTTTAATACCAAAAATATAATTACTTTTTATTTCTAATACATTATATTATTTTAGATCAGAACTGTGCAAAATTTTAATGTAGCCTATATTATAAAATATATATATTTAATTGTATGAAATTAGTTTACTATATAACAATTGAAGAAAACGATACACCGTTAATGTGCTTATTGAGTTTTGTCACTCTTAAACATAATTCGTATGATAATATTATTTTTTTTCCAGAAAATAAATAATACATAAGTTGTGTTGTAAAATGTATTGATATAGAATTACATATTTAGTATTTTTTTTTCTAAGTTAATTCATTGGAGTGCTGCGCCTAGCTTACTTCGTTGAATTGCTAGTGGCAAAGAGCGGTGGTGGATGTTTTTGCAAGAGTTTGACCGTATTTTATGACCCCAGCTGTGAGAGGGTGTTCGTCCCAGAAATCCTAACGGTCAAGGAAAATAGCCTTTCTCTGTAGTCACGTACGGGTCTGCTACTCGCACAATATCGTCAGTTTATCACAACTTTCCGGGAAGTTCTATTGTTGTTATTTATTTATAATTTAGAAATTAAAGAGTCGATCATACTAACATTTTTACCTAAGCAAATTGCATCCTGGAAGATTTTTATCTACGTTTGCAGCAAAAATCACTTGCAGTTAGGAAACTTTTATTCTTTCAGAATAAAATTCAGTCTGGAATTACCATACATTAAAAACCTTAGTTTTCTGGAGCAAAAAAGTCCCAGCACGAGCGACTTTAACACTGCTGCACTACACACTACGCAGCTTGAAATACATCAGTGGTCAGACTATTGTACCAGACACTCAAAATATACACATTTAAACCTTAAAAAAAAAAAAAAACACAGACAATATTTATGAAGTGATTTTGACGTTACGCTCAACATATTTATGTAACATGTAGTCAAATTTCTATAAAAAATATATTTTTTCTTACCTTTTATGATTAAAATTACCAATTTAATAATAGGACGTTTAAACTTTGAGGTGTTTATCACAGTTACCATGTAGGACATTCTTTTATATTACTTTGGCGCCATAATGAGAACCGACTTAAAAAAGTATTAAAGTTATTAAATTTACGAAACATTTTTGTGGATCATTGTAGAAATTATCATTAAGGACTCAGCTGCTCATTTATTGATGTGATCACAAGGTTTCATCGGTAAACTTTTGACGTGTTACTAAGAAATGTTCATTCTACTACTGTACAAATTTTTTCCTGTGGGATAATTTTCCATGTATTAAAAATTTTTGTTTCTTAACAGCGAAATTCGTCTCGACCCGAACCTACTTCGACAACCTCGCAGTAGTATACACTACGCGGCTCGGATCGCTTTAGTGGTCAGACTAATTGTATGAGACACTTAAAAAATATACCAATTTAAAGATGAATAAATATGCAACAACGATTACTTTAAGCGATTTCCACGTTGGGCTCTTTAAGTTTATGTAAGATGTATTTATATTTCCTTAAAATTGAATGAAAGTGAATTCGTTAACTTTAATGATTTAAAAGGTCTATTTTATAGAAACATGTTTAAACTTTGTGCTTTTTATCACTATCCTCAGATAGGGCAATGTTTCTAGATTATTTTGGGTTCCATACTGACGGTCTACTCCATAAACTGCATTTGCAATATCCATTATTGTGGATCTTAACAAAAAAAAATAACTGCTCGTTTTCGGTGTGACACACAAGGTTTGCGGCAGTACTTAAACTTTTGACGTGTTACTAAGAAATGTTCATTCTACTACTGTACAAATTTCGGCTTTGGGATAATTTTCTATGTATTAAAAACCTTTGTTTCTTCACAGCGAAATTCGTCCCGACCCGAGCCTACTTCGGCAACCTCGCAGTAGTATACACTACGCGGCTCGGATCGCTTTAGTGGTCAGATACATTGTACCAGGCTCTCAACAAATAAACTAATTTAAAATTTAAGAACTAAATCGTGATCGTAAAATGGCCGCCATGGTGATTTGCGAATTTATGGAGAAATAAAAGCAGTTAAAATCTTATGTAGTTTCCAAGAGACATTATTACATCACCAATCATCTTAAGTAACAGGTTTACAAAATTTCAACATATTCATTAACTAGTCAGTTTTTTTTTTCAAATGTGTTAGTATTAACAATCTGGACCATATCTAGTCGGTGAGGTCTGTATTGTTACAGACTATCTGTATTCCGGTATTTGGATTTTGAAGCTACTTAATGATTCGCTTTCAATGTCTATTAAAATATACCTAATGCTAATTGCAGGAATATTTCTACTCGATTTCAAAATTATAATTCCTGAACATTTGTAGCGGACACATTTCAATGTAACACTCACTGATTTTCGAGTTGTGTTGAGGTTTCGCATGCCACTTCGTGTACACGAGATGGCCCCTGCTCTGGTAACAATGAGTCATCACAACCGGTGCCGTCTGTACGAGCGTCTTCACAAGTTATCCTGAAATATGTTCTTAAATATTAATTCAAGTGAATTCTTAAAATCCTACACACCTTATCTTAAGTGTCGTAAATGAATCGTTATATTTTGTAAATCCATATAATATAGGAGCCAACATGGCGCGAAGCGATGGACGCGATACGAATAATATTTTTTTTTTTACCAACCACTACATCAGTAAATATTTGTGGTTTCCATTCGCTATGAATTCAAGCATGTAACATGTGTACTGCTTCTTCAATTCGGCCACAGTTAAATGGGAGGCTCTGAATCACTGAAAACTCCTCAACAAAATCAACGATGAATCACAGGCATTACAACAAACAGTTGTCACAAGTCAAGTAGCCAATGAGCAGGTGACATTTTTCGAGTCCGTAGAGGATTGTTGAGACTATCCTACAGGTCAATGGCAACGCGCCCTTACGCGCATGGTTAATGCATGAGTAGAGTGTAAAGGCGTAAGCCTGAGACATATCTAGGTCCTCATCTAACCGCGCACACTTAGATTTAACTCAGGATAGGGTGAAAAATGTTTACTAATTTTGCAGTCCCAACAGTCACCAACGAAACGCCAGCAAAATAAATAATTAAGCTCACGAATATTGTTCGTGAATGAAGGCGAAGCTGATACTTTGGAAACGTTACCAGCAGATATTAAATAATGTTTAACTATTATTTACGTAGCTTACTTCTTAAAACTGCATTCATGTAAACTGATTTTGTGTGATACTATGTTGAGTGTTTTCTGCTACACTTATTTTTCTGAAAAAAGTCTGTGGCTTAATAAACTTGTTAACATTGATGCCTGTCATAAAAAAAATTCAAACGTAATTATACGGATACATGTTGAGTATAGTTTATGAATGGTTCACGCATTGCTGGGGGAAAAAAAAAAAAACATGTTTACAATTGTACACATCTTTCTGTTGTCGCATCGCGTCCATCGCGTTGTACATACGCAACTCTGAAAAATAAATGTATGATAAAAAAAAAGCTATAATAAAATAATCTCTTATCTTTCTTTATTCTTTTTTCTAAGTGCTATAATGGCTTTCGATAGTTTTGTTCTTTTGTGTACTCTGCTTGGTGGAGGTTTCTTCGGCATTTTATTCCTGAATAAATCTCACGCTTACAACAAAAAACATCTAACTAAATCACTGTGCTAAATAATAACAGAGAATAACCATTCAATTATACGCCGAGCTAGACCAAACACGTTCTCTTATCTACTGAAAATGAGTACGTTGATCTTCATATCAGTTTCCCGCGAAATCCCATCTCCCCTTCGTAAACAGCAGACAGCTGTGGCATGCTGCAAAAAGTTAGAGAAACTGTCGCAAGGTGTCACTACTGTCCAGCGCGCTCCATAATTCTTCGTATCCGAGCTTGCACGCTGCTCAAATTTCTACAGCTACGTTTTTACTTTAGGTCCGACTGCAATAAGCTTAAGACTAAAATAAAGTCAATCATTCAGCCGACATATATGTAGGCGTTTGAATTACAAATGAAAACGCGAATTTATTAAATTCGCAAATGAATATCATGCAATTTCGTAGCAGCTCATTTATTAAAATTCAAATTGTAAATACGTTAAATTAATAATGATTACAGATAAAATAATGGTCACAGTCATATCTCCCGTGTCTGAAAATTTATCTGCGAAAGTTTTACCACTGAATTCTTTATAGTTTTTTAATAAAGCTTGAATTTAAAAAATTCCCGAAAATCAGCAATAACTTAATTAAAATAAAAAAATAAAAAAATAAATTTTACACCAGAATGGTTCAAATCTTCTCTAGCAGCTGAATAATTACCAAATATATTGTTTTTTTTTAATACGATGCTGGTGCACCAATCCCCTTAAGTGCTTTCAGGAATCTGTACCGGTTGTTTTCCGCCAAAAAAATTACTTTGAAAACCATTTTAACTCTTCTAAAAATACAGTTTAAAAAACTTAACCCAAAATCAAACGAAGTTTTCGGTACTCTTAAATGCTTGTCGTAAGCAGACCCCGCTCGGATATCTTGGATATCGTGGTTTGGAAATCGCGTTGTTTTTTTCCTGAAGCTCTGCGCACCGTGTGTGTGCCCGGGCAGACGAAGGATGTTATCACAGATGGTGTGGTTCGTGCTTGCGCAACAACGCGATCTCCAGGTACGCCCGGACGCGGTGTCGGGATTGTGCGGGGCCGCGTGCAGACAGACGACGAAGAGGACTCCCGGGCTCCCGGCGACCGCGACGTGCGAACGACTACGCTGTGGACGCCCACGGAGACGCGTTGACGGCGGAGAGTTGGCGAGGTTGTGTGTGTGTGTGTGTGTGTGTGTGTGTGTGTTGGGGGGGAAGGGGGGGGGTCACGGCCGCCGAGTCCGCCTTCGCGGGGCAGAACTCGGGCCCCGTTTACGAGCCTTGCAAGCACCAGCAAGTTCCAACACAACACCGCCTCAAGTTGTATTTTACGCCTCTTCGATGATATCATAGACAGTAACTAACAAATGGTGGTGCACTGTAGTATATTTTTTTTTGTAAATGGAACAGAAATGTTCTTTTAATATTACGGATATTTCTAAATATTTACACCTACGTGAAAACAACTATATCGCCACAAAATAGTGTTCGCAGCGTTACTGTGTACGGATTCTCACCCGGGCATTTACGCTTTTGTGTTGCCCCGGTACCTCCAGTAGTTAAAAGCTAATTGTAAACCGTTCCCTGAATAGCTTTCCAGTATTAACTGTGCACATTAATAAGTATAATAAAACAAAATAAAGTCGAATTATTGAATATTAGATTATCTTTTCCATGGTTAAAAAAAATTATCCTTGAGTGAAACATCAATTTGGCAAGTCTATGGACTAGGTGTATGTTATAAAGTTGAAGTTAGCATTTAGTTAGCACATTTATGAGTCATTTTATGTAGCCTAATAACTTTTAGTAAAACTTAATGCTACCGCGGCGAGGAGGAGACACCATTCACATGTGTGCCTGTCGTGAAGAAGAGATACTGGGTACATGTGTGCATTGTTCAAAGCATGAAAGGAACTAACTCCTCGGGAAGAACATAACCAGAATATGCTATTCAGATGGGTTTGTGGTCGTTCTCATTTGGACTTCAATTATAAACGTGGCAAATAATAGCGCACGTTAACCCCGTGCTTTTTTTTAAAAAAAAAAAAGCTTCATTGCAACACACGATGCAATCGGCACCATTGAATAATGAATCGGTAAGAGGCAGGTATTTTTGACGAGAAATCTGAACGCTAATTAGTAGGGGCATGCATATTTCGCGAAACGATTCCTAGACTAGCTGAAAGTTAAAACACTGTAGTATGTCTTACGTTTCGTTATTGAGTGAGTTTCATTTAGCTACATGTCGATTGTTACAACACAAATCACAGTGATTCTGTGCGGAAGCAAACGCATATTGAGTGGCTCAGCCAAATAAGGCAACGACTTCTCTCGCAAACGGCCGCCAATCACAAGGATGAAACCGCTGGTGCGGGTGCGAGTATACCTTGTTGCAGTCTAATAGGCGTTCATGTTTTTTCACGATAAATGCCTGATTTCATGGGCATTCAGGACGCGTTTGCTTCCGCACAAAATTGCTGTTACTCATGTGTCGACAGTAGACATGCACCTGAAAGTAATTCAGCCGATCACGAAATGCAGACGATGCTATAGTGTTTTTTTTACCACACAGCTGGTGTTGAACTCTTTTCGCGGAAAAAAAGAAATAGCGTTTAAGACAACGGCTGGTTCACCACGCGGACTCATTAATAGCTTTGAATATATATACTGTATAGAAGTCGCCAGCCCAGGTTAAAAATTCTAATACGGTTTTGAGGTAGTTGGTTAATTCACCGCCGCAATCGCCACCATCTCTAGGGCATCGACTTGTGGTGGTCCCTAGCGGACAAGTGTCGTACTCTTCAAGCACCCCTTCCCCCTCCTGTTGAACGACGTTGAGCTGCAGTGAATGATGGATGAGGGGTGCGGGGAATGACAGCGGGCGACAGTGCTGCGCTCTAACGTATAAATAACAACTAAGACGATACAGGGCGTTACGGCAGCGCACTGCAGCGGTGAAGTTCCCAAGCTGCTCATCATACGCTTATGAAAAACGTAGAGTAAATCCTATCCACTCGCGACTTCTATACAGTATATATATTCAAAGGTAATAGCTTATAAGTAATTGTAGTCGTGGATTTTAGAAGAAACAGAAATTCAGGAAGATCGGTCCGGGAGTCGTAACCCGAGCTGTCGGGAATTCGAGCAAAGTGTTTTAACCACCTGCGTCAACTTTATAAGGTTTTGAAGCCAGGCCATTTCTTGGCCGAGCCGCCAGGTGTTAACGCGGCATTTATACAAACTGCTTGAGATTTGTTACAAGTGTCTCATTACAAATATCATTTAAGAGCCATTGCACTGGTCTATACAATTTTCGTTTCATGATTTCGTTTTTAACATGTATTATTTGAACAGTGAAAAATGCCAAATCGGGTGTTTTCAGTGAAATTTTTAGCTATGGAAAATTCTTCACGCGATGTTGTAAATTGTATTGGAAAGTGCTGGGAACCTTTATCTATGAGATTCCATTATACAATTATTGAGTCACCATTTAGTCCCATAGAAGCGCGTTACCCAGTTCTGTGCCGGGCGCGTAGAGGCGAATAGGCGTGTGATGCGCGAGCCATTGTCGCCCTAATCGCCTCCGCGCTTTTAGAGCTGGTGCGCCCAGCCAGGTGATCTGTATTTTCGTAATCAGGAAACCTGCGTTACTTTTTTTTTACAGGACTTGCTAATTGGTCTTGCGAGGTAAAAACATTTCAAGATGTTCAACTTAAGTTGTTATTTGTATCTTCTTTAGGTATCCTATCTTTAAGCAAGTAATTACTTTGAACTGACTTTGCTCTGTTATAAATGTGTGTGCATACACACACACACACACACACACACACACACACACACACACACACATATATATATATCGATATATATATATATATATATATCGATATATATATATATATATATATATATATATATCGATATATATATATATATATATATATATATATATCGATATATATATATATATATATATATATATATATATATATATATATATCGATATATATATCGATATATATATATATATATCGATATCGATATAATCGATATATATATATATATATCGATATCGATATAATCGATATCGATATATATATATATATCGATATCGATTTGTGGACATTTCGTTTGGTCACCCATCAATAAATGACGTTATTTCGCTTTGTAAAACTAAGGCCAGTGTAATATTTTGCGGTTGCCTGTTTATACTAGGTGATTTAGTCTAGATAAATTGTTTACGTGATTTAAAACATGTTGAACTTACGCCACTGCTTGTTTACATAGAGAATATCTGAAGAACTAATAAACAAAAAATGAATACACAAATACATACACACAGAAAACTAAGCCAAAATCAGTCGATGTCAAATGTTAAATGCACAAAGCATTCCGTTGAAAGTATTAGAACAATGTCACAACACAGGCGAACCCAGTAGGATGACAACGACGAGACAGTTGCGATAAGAATAGTAAATACAGACAGACAACAACTTGAGCAACACAGCGACAAACAGGGAAACCCGACGATGATTCAGAATTGATGGGACAGCACAACAACAACAACACTGCGATGCACATGCGAACCCGGCGATGAAATAAAACAATGTTCTGACAACACAGACGAACAAAGTAGGCTTGGTTTTCTGTCCATGTGTGTATTTCTGTATTCCTTTCTTTGTCCGTTCTCAGGTTTTCTCTATGACGCACAGTGTAAACTAGCAGTGGTGTATACCCAACATAATGTTTTAAATTAAACTTCCTCATTGCAAGAATCATTCTTGAGCGACCTTCATCGTGCACTCTAAGAAAAGCGATCGATAGGGAAAAGGTAGCGAATAAGCACTGCATTGTTGGGGTACAACCGTAACCTAACTCGCGGGCCGTATTCCAGAACGTGTCGAACGTTTCCAAACCGAATCCCAGCAAGGAAACAAATCGGCAACCGTCTTAATAAACGGTGCTTTGCGTATGGCTATAAACTGGTTTCAACGCATTCTAGTGGACATTTTGCAATCATCGATGCAATTATTACGGCAAAAATACAAGAGATATCAGCACTATCGCACAAAAATAGAACCGCCTGTCTAGTTTTCTCAGATACTTTTTAAGTTGCGATTATTTCTTGCTATTACCATAAAAGTGTACAAAATGTATTCCAGGGTAGTTTCACTATCTTAAAGTTTCATCTGGCACACTAACACGCTTGGTACGTCCTACGATGATGACAAAAATTCACTTCGATTTAATGGCGCCAAATTCGTGTCTGCCATCTGGACGAAATCACCGAAAAACAGAGCTCCGTGCATGGGCGGAATTCGGGCAATAGATCGGCAGCAGATAGGACACCAAAATCCGTTCCCGAAAAATTATTGGACGGGCCGTGACCGATGTGCTCTGTGAATACGGTTGGGGTGCACAGTGTTATGACACGCACGGGCGGGCAGGCCTCTCTGCGACGTCAGCAATAACAACGTCGTCAGCGCAAAACAGTGGGACAGCCGCTTCCTCGAGAGGCCGGCCACATTTTTGAAAGGAAAAAGAAAGGGGGTTCAGGAACGAGGATTGTCAACACTGCCGTGTGGACCCGAGGTTTCACACTCGGCGTCCACGCCCACGAAGGGGCTTGTTGGGAGGCCGAGACGACGGGAGCCCCGGTGACTCTCACACAGAGACCTGACCGCGACCGCGAGAGGAGAACAGCGAAGGTGAGGAAGACTTAAAAAACGGTGCGATTGCGAGGCGCTTATGGTCTTTTAGGTGCGTGCACCGGGCAGTAACCAGGCGGGTGACGACTTCGGCACCGTGTATTTAATTAAATCCGACAAGAGTTGGCGTCGAGCCTAACAGTCCTTGATTACCTTCGAGGCCCCGGTAGGAAGAGAGGGTAATATCGAACAAGGTCGAGGCAGCGACGTAAGGTGTAGCATCTAAGCCCTTATTGCAGGGTGTCTTTGAGTGCAGGGCTCGGCGCAGAGCGCGGGCGGGCCAGAACTGTAAACAGAGCGCGGCGTGTTTGCTCGCCCGATAAAGGCCCTCCTCTTGGTGCAGGCGTGGGGCGAGCGCGCGGGAGGGCGGGTTGTTGACATCGCCCGATATTATCCTCGCGGGCCTTCAGCGTGCTGCTGCGGCCCACCGTAATGCGAGGCGTATTCCTAAAGTAAGCTCCGTTCGGTCATTTAAAAAAATAAATAAATAAACTCGTGAGAAATATTATTGTTGGCTGTTTTAGTTTACTTAATATCGCTGTTCAGTTCCAAACACTTTTAAGTAACGCTGCACCAACAGTTTATTTAACATCTCTGCATGCAAGTTCCCCGCCTGGGAATAGAACGGACGCCTTGGCCATAGGCAATTTTGACTTCGAATACGCAATGCGTGTGGTCTAAGTACAGGCGCCTAGTAAACATTTCCGCAAAACGTTTAAGCGATCTCCGTACTGGAGTCTGAAAAGATGGCTACGGTTTTTTTTGGACGAAAAGGGCGTCTTTTGTTTGATTTAATGAAAAGTTTGTCATAAATTACAGCAAAAATTTCAAAAAAATAATGATTGTCAACTGTCTGTCACTACAGCAGCTTCTTCCACTGCAAGTAAAGGGAGCTCTCCTATGGCAGCCAGTTCACACAAACTATTTATATATGAAAGTATCCGCAAAGAAAGCAGCAAGAATCAGCTTGTACATCATCGTCAAGAAGATGTGTTGTTTGCAGCACAATAAAAAATCCAGGGCCCACATTGTGACATTGTGACACTGTGTTTCAAAGCAGAAAAACCAATGTTTTAAAAATTACCATAGCTGAGTGAAATAACAATCCTAGACTTTCTGTTACAGAAGGGAACATTTTTTCATTGATTCTTAATGTATTGTTCTTCTTTGCTTTTGCATTGTTTCGGAATTTTTTTGTTTTTGCTTTATTTACTGTAATTGCTTGTTTTTGCAGTGTTATTGTGGCTCTCTTTTGCAACAATATTTATATTTATTCGGCTTTCTCGCTGGAAGAAGTATAATGCTAGACATTATATTACGTAAGAGAACAATTTTTCATTGTTTCTTATTTCATTGTTATTGACATCACGTGTTTTACATTGTTACTGCAGAAAATTTATATATATATTTTTTTCAAGTTGCTACATTTATTAAGGTTTCTTGCTGGAAGAAGGGTGATTTTTTTTAATGCAGTATTTTCGATGGTATTATTTTGGTTTCTCATTCCCACTTTAGTGGGGCAGTGGTTAGTTAAAATACCACATTTTAACACCCTATCACATGACTTTATAAGGATTTTTACAAAATGAATGGTAAATGTAGTTACAGAATAACAATAGAATTTCATTGTAAGTCTCTGAAACTATTATTTTTTAAATATTTGTTTGTGCCCCACTGAAGTCATTTTTTTTTCTCATCCAATGCCCCTCAAAGAGGTATTAAAAATTTTTCCATAAACAAAACGTATGTTTTTTTTTTTTAAATTGCATATTCGTGTATGGCATCAAGCTGTCATTCCACAAAAATCATTCCATTCGATAAAATAAATTACATATGTAATTTCCTAAAGAACTTGGCTAGCCAATCGTTTGCCAGTATTTTTTCCCCCAGAAATGATGGAGGATTATGCATATGTTAAACTAGAAACATTGATAAAATAATTGTCTGAAAAGTGCAATCTTTTGTGTGAAATATTATATATTTATACTTATTTACGTCTGGATGATTTTTTTTTAGCGAATTTTGAGAATTTTTGGAACTGAATTGTATGATTAGAATAATATGTTAAAAATCGAGTCTCGGGAGAGAAATCGTATGATGTACTCATAGTCCGAAGCCTTATTGTTTATAATACATATCAGTTAACAAAATCGTGTATATATTTTTTCTATTATGAATGTCATATCTAGTGTACGATTGCTCTTCTTTCCGTCGTCTAGAAGGGGATTCGTATAATAGCATAAAAAATAAAAAAAGTTAGACAAAAAATAAACTGTGATAATAGTAGGAGTGTAGGGAGTAGCTATCGTTGAGAAAACTTACCCAACAGTTCATATTATTTGCAGTGTAATTAATTTTTTAGTGACTTAGGTAGACTATTAATGCATTAATTATCCATTTCATGTGCCCCACGTTTTTCGTTGTAAATCTTACAAGTATTATCGTAGGTATTAAGAATTCACAATTTTTTTTAAGAACAATGTATGGGGATATAAATCTGTATGAGGCTAGGATAAAATATTTTATACATTTTAGACAGGCTTATAAACGTGGTGTATTGAAAAAAAATTGGTTGCCTGTAAAGTCGGTTTACGGACGATAGTTTAACGTGACAAAGTCATAACAAAACATTAATGAAATGATTGCATACTTTTATAAATAAAATTGACTTATTTTTATTGAATTATCACTATTTTGTATGGATACAAAGAAGGAGTGAAATGAAATCTACAATTTAATTGATAAATTTACTTTTATTTGCACTCATCAATTCAAATATGTTTATTAATTTAACGAAGAGATTATTTTAACTATAACTTGTATACATGTTTGCTATTTAAGTTCTTCCAATCTGTGTTATTCTGGTAAGGATAGGACGGTGATAGGAAAAGTAGGAAACGAATGGGAGTGTTTCAAGTTTAATGTGCCTCGAAAAAGTGAAATCGATGGTTGTTCCAATCGAGTGGAAGAGAGAGATAGATGCGGCGCAAGCGTACGATGAGCGTAACGGGACACAGCGTAACGGGACAGTGTGCGTTACGGGACACTTTTTCGTGCGTACAGCCGGCGTTCATCGATTTATTAGACGTTGTCACGTCAAAAAAATATTAAAATTATTTTGTAACAGTGCATGCGCGGGGACTGTGACGTCGGCGCGGGGACTGTGACGTCGGCGCGGGGACTGTGACGTCGGCGCGGGGACTGTGACGTCGGCGCGGGGACTGTGACGTGGCCGGCCGTGACGAAGCGCCGCTCCAAGACAACGGCGATTGGCGACCGCTTCTCTGGCAGGCACGATCTTCCTTCGCAAGTTCATCCCTACGACAAAATGTGCCGTGACATCGATCACCGTTCATTCACGACATTGTCGCATTCTCGTTTTTTTCCCGTGACGTCACCATTTCGAAAATGTATCGTTCCCGAACGAGAGGGTGCGAACCTAGTAAAATGTCAAATAATTTTATTTCTATTTTTAAGTAGGATATAAATTTTAGCTTAGAACGTAACGTTTTCGCTGTGATGTTGAAGCGCGCCCTAAGTCACAGGAGAGGAGAAAGAAAATCAGATATTCCGAACTTGCCCAATCAACCGGTGCGTACATATTCTTAAGTTCATCTTTACATCCAACGTGTTGTAAAGATGTCGCGAAGATACGATAAACGTAAACTAAGCATCCTGTGGTTCAGTTAATCTCGTTGGAAGCTGTCGTAGTTCAGCAATTTCTAGTCTGTGCTTACGTTAGCAACCTAAGATTCGTTAACATGGAATCAGGCGCTCAAATAATCCACATTTGTGTTTTTTTTATAATTAAAGGGTAGGTTAGGTAATGTGTGATACGTAAATAAAATTCTCTCTAAATTCATTCTTTATATTATTTTTTTCGGGAGGGTAGTTTTTCGTAAGATTGCGTTATCGTAACTACAATTTAAGGTTGGATATGTTAGGTCAGCGACATTTATAACTCGCTAATTCGTAAAGTTTTATGAATTATCGCACGTTGGGACTCTTTATTGAGACCACGCAGTTGCACGAGCGAGCGGCGAGGTCATTATATACAGACGTACTAACACCAAGCAAGTCGGGTAAATTGCAAAAGGTATCGACCAGTGTCTATACTCTGTATTAAGAAACAACCCCAACACCTGGCTGGAGTGATACAAGAAACCACGGGAGACCATACATCAGGATGGATGGTTAGATATTTGAACCACAGTCTTCTGGAATGCGATTAGAACGTTGTACTGTAGCGCCACTACGTTCTTTTTTCAGGTATCAGCTTTTCGCCCACCACCAGCACAAAGTATCACAGCCATGCGTTATTTGGGATCCGAACCACAGTCCGTAGTGGATATGCCAAAATACCCACTACCACTTTATCAACCCATCCCCATCCCCCCCCCCCCCCAAAAAAAAAAATTAACGTACAGCGCACGTAAAATTTTTTGAACAGTAAAACTATCCGGCATTTTCGAGTTTGAGCCACATCGAAGTGATAGATTCTATCGGTAGTTCGCTCTGTACAACATACGGATTTTATGAATTTTTATTTGTTTTTAAACCATTTTTTTTTCAATCCCTTGCATCAATGGTTCGACTAATAAAAATTGTTTCAGGCAAAAGTTTTAGATAAACATTATTAGATTAATACTAAATCTGTACGAATTCGATGGTGTGCCTACACACGGGTGGTTTTGGATTTTGTCCTACAACCCTTGCTTTTTTCCACCCCCTGCAGTTATGGTTGGTCGTATCAAAAATGATTTTAGATAAATGTTTTTGGCATTACTCCTACGAGTTCTAATACGTTCAAAGAAATGTGATATTTTCCATATTATGAGAGTTACAGCGATTGTTCTGTTTTTCAAAAAACCTTCCCCATTTCTACCCCTTTGGTCGGAAATTGACCGAGATTTTCCACAGTTAGATTTTATATATGTTTGGAAGAGATTTGTGAAAAATTGCGGCAATTATCGTGTCCACAAAGTTGTGGAGTATATATATATATATATATATATAATATATAAATAAATATATATATATAATATATATAAATAAATATATATAAATTGGAATTGACGATGGTTTTGGAGTTTATGGACCATGAAACGAAAAACTATACAATAATTTTCTCGAATTCAAACCAGTGTAACGGCTACAATAGGTATTATTCGAAAAGGGCTAAGGGCCTATAAGTAGTTTTGTTTCCGGATTAATTATTTAAGACTATATATTTAGAAGAGTGAAAATGGTTAAAACGCGTGTTTTCAAAGTAATTTTTAGGCATGAAATAACAGGTACAGATACTTGAAAGCACGTAGGGACTTGCATTACACTTTTGAACTTCATTTCTCCGCCATATAATGTTGCGGTCACCGGTCAAATGTGATAGTTTCCCTATGCACGACGAGACAACTGGACCCCAGTCAGTGGCGTAGCCAGGATTTGTGTATGGGGGGTGTTAAGAAGCATGCCCCCCCCCCCCCCCACGGTATTAAAGTGATTGTAAGGTGTAAAATAGTGCTATTTTAGCAGTTTTCGGTTATTAACTTTAAATATTGTAATGGTAAAATTTTTATTAATTTTAATATGAAATTTGTTTGAGTGATGAATAATAAATTAATTAAAGATTTGGTGCTAGGGGGAAGGGAGGGTTTGGACCCCATAACCCCCCCCCCTTCCCCTGCTACGCCCCTGACCCCAGTTAGAGAGGCGACACCGCGCTGGAAGCACCGGCACCGCCTCACTGACCCCGATGCACTCCTCGAGCGTCGCGTCTTGTCTTGTCTTGTCTTGTCTTGTCTTGTCTTGTCTTGTCTTGTCTTGTCTTGTCTTGTCTTGTCTTGTCTTGTCTTGTCTTGTCTTGTCTTGTCTTGTCTTGTCTTGTCTTGTCGTGCGCGCGCCTCGCCGGGAGACGGCTTCCCGGTACCGCGAGCCACGCTAGTTTCCCCCGCGCGAGCGGAGAGAGCGCGCCGTGACGCGATAACCGCCGCGCCGGCGTCAGTGCGCGTCAGTGCGCGTTGAGTGCGCGGTGTGTGTGACATGGAGGGCGAGCGCTTCGACTCCTTCAGCTCCGAGCGCGACCTGGTGTCCGTGGAGAACCTGCTCAGCCTCGGTGAGTCTCCGTGCCTCCCCCCACTCGCTGCAAGTTTCAACCTGCTCACTTTTTGACGTGACAACGTCTAATAAATCGATGAACGCCGGCTGCACGCACGAAAAAAAGTGTCCCGTTCACGCTCATTGTACGCTTGCGCCGCATCTATCTCTCTTCCACTCGATTGGAACAACCATCGATTTGACTTTTTAGAGGCACGTGAAACATGAAACACTCCCATTCGTTTCCTACTTTTCCTATCATCGTCCTATCCTTAACAGAATGAATAACACAGATTGGAAGAAGTTAAATAGCAAACATGCATAAAAGTTATAGTTAAAATAATCTCTTCGTTAAAGTAATAAACATATTTGAATTGATGAGTGCAAATAAAAGTAAATTTATCAATTAAATTGTAGATTTAATTTCACTCCTTCTTTGTATCCGTACAAAATAGTGATAATTCAATAAAAATGATTCAATTTTATTCATAAAAGTATGCAATCATTTCATCAATGTTTTGTTGCGACGTTTTCACGTTAAACTATCGTCAGTAAACCGACTTTACAGACAACCAATTTTTTTACTGTTACTTTACTGTGCGCATAATTTTTTTAAAACCGATAATAACCACGGTTTTTTACAATGTCTTCTCAAGACGTCAGATTTGTCATTACTATTATTTATTGAAGGGCTCTTCCTGAAATTCTAACCCGATGCATCCCTTGCATTTCTCGTTTTGTCACTAATATTTTCCAACAGATATTCACCATAATAGGTGTAAAACGTCGCAAATTATATCAACTTACAGAACTGCTGATGCAAGTGTTCGTTAAAAGGAGTCGATCGCCACCTTTCATGCATTCTGTTGGCCTTTGAGTTCCGATAGTCTGTTGCTTAGCCAGCCAACTGCTGTCTTCGCCCTTTTATGTTTATAAATTACTATCGAATTATCAGCTTGAATTATTACAAAATGGCCTGAAAATAAAGCCTGCAAAGTTTGTAAACGCAAACATGACTGTCAAAAAAGTATTTATTTGTTTAAACACACAGGTTGTGTTTATCTTCGAAAGAATTCTGATATCCCTCCACGGTAAGATTCTCACCGAATGCTGCCTTAACATTTAAAGTATCACTTGGTTAAGGTTGAATCGGTGAAGGAAACAGCTATGCTATTCGGAAACAGCCAGAAGATTGGAATGAGCAGCTGCGGGGCTGAGCGAATGGCGTGCCGGGTTTGGGATGGGGGACAAAAAAATGAGAAAGATACGGCCCGTCTAAAACTGCAATGTCATAAACTGTGTCCGACGGACACTGATCGCTGATTGGTCCACGTGACCCTCTGACGTCGTAGGTGGTGTGGGCGATGGTCCGAATACATTGGTCAATTGGAAATTTTTATCCCAGTCTGTGTCCTTTGGTAGTATAGAACAAAAATGAAACATTCACGATATTTGAGTTTCCTGTTCCCGTTCGAAAAAAAAAAACGCATGAAAACAATAAACAGAAAATAAACAATCGAAATACATTTACTGCGATGTATTGAATACTTTATAATTCAGGAGATTCGGACATCAGACATCACAATTGTAGACTGCGCAGTTTTTCGTGAGACAATGTGACGTCCTTCACATTAGGGCAAGGAAATGGACCGCCGACAGGTTCGGACTGTTGTAGACGGGCCTAAACGTGGACATGTACTTGAATCCATGCGGAAGCAGTTTCATCATTGCTGTCTACAGGTGTATTCAATAAACACAACCGAATCTTTTTTTTGTCTCTTTTGGCGTGTTTTGTGAATTGGAGTCATTTATGAATAATCCACAATAATTATCATCTTGGAGTGTTAACCTAATCTTAAAATATATTTTTAAAAAATCAGGGGATAAGTGTTTATTTCTCTTACGTGCCTGTCTACCCAATGTTGCATCGTAACACCGAACTTGGAAGTCTGAATTCGACGTAGTGGCTACGAAGTTTCAGTTGTGGCTCTTCGTTTGTTTAGCTCAGTGCGTGTCTATTGCACTTGTACTCGGAAGTTTTTGGTCTGTTTATTTTAGAATAACGTTTTAGATTATTTTAATTTGCTTTTATAGTATAATATTTAAACTTAAATTAAACTATTTATTTTATTTTTTGTAGCAATTTTGTCCATATTCATTGGTTTATTGATACTGCCAACGACTAATAGTAAGAAGCAGAGACCAACATTCACGTATACCGACAAGAAATATTTAGGTATCTCTTCTATAAATAATTAAAAAGAGGGGGGGGGGGGGGGATAAAAACAGAAAGGCACCATAATGTTTTCAATAATTTTTATGCCATAACTTTTTTTAAGTGAAATATTGAAAATTTGCTTTCGTTATGACAGAGATTACAATTTAAGATATTTATAGATTCAATTAATAATTCCTACTAACAATATTATTGCAGTTGTAATCGTTAAAAAAAAAATTTGAGACCAATGTATTCACAGGAGAAATTAATATTTTGTACTAATTTCAGGCATTCCACCAAATTATATATGTTTTAACAATACCTAATTTTAAAAGTAAACGATGTATAACTGTTTAGTACTAAAAACTCTGTAAATCAAGATGGCGTCATTCTGTTCCTCTCCTTCGCCCTTACATTGTTGCTCGAGTTATTTCTTCACTTTAGGCCCTATGCAATTTCGATGTATGTTGATGAGTTCATGAAAAATTGAATCTTTAGTTACGGAGTAGAAGTATTTCACTTCTCGATACTAACGGAGTAAGCTGAATACTCTGATAGCGTGAAGCGTATGAAAAAGTTAGCGACACCACCTTTTAATTATGTTCCTGGTTGGCTCAAAAGCGTTTTATTAGAGAGTTAAATTTTCTCTTATGGGGTATTCCATGCACCGCCAATAGGAACCTAACTAGACTAGTAGTTTCCACCGGGGGGAGAACTCATCTTGGTGCCCCCCTCCCCCATTTTTTTCTCTTTTAAACCAACCAAACCAAAACCTTTCACAACACCTCATAACGCCTTATTAATTCCACTATTTAAAATATTTTTGATTCAACTCATATGGTTAATAAATAGATTTAGTTTCAGTCATTTATTTTTAATACATCAAAGTTGAATGGTACGCAAAATATTCAAGTTTTTAAATATTTGACGATATATGTAGATGTATCTTTCGATACAAATAATTCAGTACATCTGCGCTCCAATATAATATATATAGTTCACTGAAACTAGGATATTAAAGTAAATGTCTATAGTGACATTACCCTGCCAGGCTGGCGCCTGCCCCATGTAGTTACGTCCCTGACCGCCAGTCCCCCCGGAAGGTCCTCGGGAGCCTAGGGCCACCGCTGCAGGCAAGAATGGACATCTGTGGCGCAGTGCAAGGCTCTCCGCCTATCTGCGTCCTGCGTGGTTTTCCCGCATCGCCCAGTTTCGTCACTTCCTGCGCCGCGTCCCGTGTTCCTGTGCAAGTGTCCGCGTGACCAAGCGGCGAAGCTCCAGTCACCGGTGTGAGTTGATCATACCCAGGAAACAGCATAACCCAAGTCGGCACTGTGATTAAATTAACTCTTGGGACGACTAAAAGTAGCCTACCGTATTCAGTCCCTCACTATCAGTACTGCACATCCGTTTCCGATCAAATCTTTTGCATACAAGTCCATAATTCTAAGTAAGGTCCCTGATGGTAATATGGCCATGTTGGTAATATGGCCATTTGGCTGCCATTGACTTAGTTCGCGCGGATACCGATAGAATGTGCTGGCATGTTCTTCGGAACACCATTGTCGAGAGCTCACAGAGTTTCCGAGTCCGGGCAGCACGCACACCACCTGGGAGACGCCATTTTCATGGGTTTTTGCTGCGAGCAGAGAACTCTTCTTATTTTACTCCGGTAAGTTTATATTTTATTTTAATAGTGTACTACTAGATATTGTCAGAAATTTGATGTCTCAGTGCGTAGATTTCTATGCTTATTTAAATGTATTTTAAAAAGATTTATTACCTTCAACCATTTAAAAACTATAATCGACTTTTTGAAATGTCACCCAGGTTGTTAATATGGCCAACCATGTGGCCATATTAGCTGCAGTTGGCCATATTAGCAACATTTTGTGAATGAAATGGTTTATACATACTGTATGGCCCCTCGTAGGTAAATTGTTATTAGTGTATGTGATTTTATTATTTATTACGAGTTTATTTATAACTGTAATTAATATATACCTTTACAGAGACAAGTAATAAAAATTACAGAAAAATGTGTACCTCACACAGGATACCTACCTAAAATGACAACTTAAAAAAACTCCTTAGATGCCATCACTGGGTATATTTAAATTGTTTTTGTCTGGTGCATTTTTGCGGGAAAATATTTATTAAAGTGCACAATGGAAAATATATTTTTAAGAATAATATGTAAAAATGTAATGAAGTGAAAATATCATGAAACTTTTTTTGCAGGAAAATATTTATTGAAAGAGCATACTGGATATTATATTTTCAATAATTCTATATAAAAATTAATTAAATTACATAAAAAAAATCCCGATACATTAATTATGGCGCCAAAAATAATAACTTATAATTAAATTGTAACTAATGTTAATTCTTTGTTTTTTGTTTCAGAAATGAATCCCTTCAATCCACAAAAGAAGCGGGGTAGTTGGACACAAGATGGACTCAGCAAGGCAGTAGATGCTGTAAGACTTGGCAACCTATCTGTTAATGCAGCAAGTAAAAGGTATGTCGTGCCTAGGCGAACCCTTCGCCGTTATCTTTCCAATAACCAAGATGTTAAATCAAAATTGGGTTGTAAGGCCACACTCAAAACTGAGGAAGAGAGGGAACTTAGCAGGAGAATAATTCGTCTAGCAAATGTTGGTTATCCACTCACATCAAAGATGCTCAAGTTAAATGTTTTTAAATACTGCCGTGAAAATGGGATAACTCACCGGTTCACTAAAGAAACTGCAGGTCGCTACTGGTTGAATAGCTTTTTGGCCAGAAATCCTGAAATTAGCAAACGAAAAGCTCAAAGGCTAAATCCTGCCCGAGCTCAAAAGCTTAACAAATTCATAGTTGGAGACCATTTTGAAAAATTACAGAATGTCCTTGCTGAGAACAAGTTTTTAAACTTCCCTGAAAAAATATTCAACATGGATGAGAAGGGTTGTAGGTTACAACTGCACAAAGATCCAGAGGTTTTGGCGAAAAAGGGGTCAAAGCGCGTCCACATTGTTGCAAAGGAACGTGGCGAGAGTGTTACTGTTGTAGCCTGTGGTAATGCTACTGGAAATGTCATTCCCCCAATGATCCTATTCCCTGGATTAAGAAAAAATCCAGCTTGGGAAAAAAATTTACCTACAGGTTCAACAACAATAATGACTCGAAAAGGTAGCATGACAA
The DNA here is from genome assembly GCF_032445375.1 of Bacillus rossius redtenbacheri. NCBI lineage: Eukaryota > Metazoa > Arthropoda > Insecta > Phasmatodea > Bacillidae > Bacillus > Bacillus rossius. The sequence goes on from NC_086330.1 coordinate 32,825,401, forward strand.
CCGAATCTTTTGTGTCCTTCCTGAATCACTTCTCTAGGTTCAAGCCAAGTGGGCCTTGTCTTCTGATTTTTGATGGGGCTAAGTCACATTTAGACTACAGCATATGTGAAGTTGCAGAACAGAATGAAATTATTTTGTACTGTCTTCCGTCAAACACGACTCATGAGTTACAGCCTTTAGACAAAGGTTGTTTCCGAAGTTTTGAGATTTTTTGGGATCAGCACACACTCCTTTATTTTAATATGCACAAAGAACAGCAAGACATTTCTAAATTGAACTTTGCTGATGTTTTTACACCAACATGGGAAAAGTCCATGACACAAGCAAACATGAAAAGTGGATTTAAGGCTACTGGCATTTTCCCCTTCAATCCGTTCGTGATTCCAGAAGAGGCCTTTGCACCCAGCATAGCTACTGAGCTTCCACCACCTAACACAAAAATGGCAGACGAAACTGTAACCGCTTATGCGTTGCAGGAACAACATAATTCCAATGACGACCATTCATTGGCAGGTCCGTCTGGTCTACAGACAAATGTTAGCCAGCTTGGTTCTAGACACAGCACCAGTTCATCATCTGATTCAGATATCACAGGAGACTTGGCACAACCTTCAAGTTCTTCAGATTACTCTGATAGTTTGCATATTCCCGAAAGTACTGCAAATCTGTCCAGGCGTGGTTCCATTGGAGAAATGCTACCTACACCAAAGAAAAAACGGAAAACCACACGGGTTATGAAACCTGCTATAAACAACAGGGGTGTTGTACTGAATAAATCTTTATTTGAAGATAACAAGGATGTAAAGTTAGATAGCAGCAAGAACAGTGGAAACAGCAAAAAATATAATACAAAGTCTGTTCGCCAGATAACTGCTTCAAAGAAGTCTGAGAGTTGGTACTGTGCAATTTGTTGCAATGATGAAGTGAAGGATATGAGACTGTGCGGAGTTTGTGAAATATATGTCCATGAAGAATGTGTTGGCCTCACCAAAGATGACAAAGAGTTTTTTATTTGCCCGAAATGTTTATTATAGTGTAAATATTTTGAAAGAGACCAATATGTTACTTGTTAATATCATATTTTATCTACAATCAGACTTTCATTATCAAAAAATAATAAAACTGTATTTTTATATGTTTTAAAAAATATATTTGCTGTTTATTCTTATGTATGTATAAGTAAATATTAGTAAATATTCATCAGAAATACAATTTATTTATGATTTGTGCTAATAAATCTTAATTTTCAGCTTCCTATAAATCATTGGCCATATTAACATCACATGCTTTTAATATGGCCCAAATACATGTATTTATTATTTTGCAGTTATTTTATAATGACATGTATTAAAAAATGTTTTGTTAATGGTTTTTGACAAGAAAAACCCTAGATATTATGTCCATCAAACACTTTTGGGGATTTCCCGAAAACTAGATAAAATAAAATTAAACAAAGCTTAACATGGCCATATTACCATCAGTGACCTTACATGTGGCCGTGAACGTCAGGAAATTGGTGCAGTATGCACTGCAGCCAGGATCACCAGCTATCTTGTCAGGCAATATGTATTGCAGTTAATATCATTTATCCGGTCCTCCTTGATCCGTATCAAATCTGCAGACATTTTATTAGTGTTCATATCACATTTTTGAACTACTTTAGCAAGAATGTAACTATGAGTGCGCAAGATAGTCACTTTTTAGTTTGATTCAATGTACATTTCATGCATATATTGTAGAATTATTGTAATAAAATGCTTTTTGTCGAGTTTAAGAAAGCATCGTAGCTGATAAACAACATGGCGTAGAGCATCAGCCCGACACCACTCCAACTGAACTATTAATGATAAAGCGTTTGAGGCACAATGCTTCATTCAAATGCCATACATTTTTGAAACAGATGACAGTGGACGAATTATTTGTTAATAAACGATGAGAAAAGTTACTTTTATGTATTTTTAATGTCTTGAAAAAATGTAGAGCATGCATACTAGGTATTGTTATAAAATTTCTTTTTTTTTTTAGAATAAGAAGCGAGTCTGCTTACTTAAGATTTTTTTTTTGGCTTATCACCCCTACTACCCTGATTATCCGGATTTCCGACTGTCCATATTGCCTTAGGTCTCAGTAAAGCCACGGCAACACAGGGCGCTATGCTCGCTATGTTCGGATGTTCGCTACGCGAGTAAAATATAGCCAGCTGCATCTCAGGTGTCACTGGCCACACAAAGCTGTGTTCGCTATGTTGGCGACGTCGCCAGGTGTTTGGATCTCGGCATGCGCAGATAAACAAAAAACATGTGTTTAGGTGCGGAATTGTGCTGTACTTCTGTTTTTGCTTTAAATTAGTATCATGTCGACGTTAAATTATGATTGAAGAAGTACGAAAATATCCATGTTATGGAATAAATGGTGGAAGAATATAGAAGGTAGAATATGCAAGACAATTCCTGGAATTTCATTTCAAGGGAATGCTATCAAACTGACTTGTATTTATTCTGAAATAATCCAAAAAAAATATTTTCGTCTTCACGCAACTCCTTCACAAAAAGATAAAATTATCCTAATTCATTAATTTTTATATTAACTACATGAACCCATTTTTGCGTTTGTATACTGTGAGAGCCAGCAGAATATTATCATCGTCGGAATCTTCACTTGAATCCCACGGCATGCGTCTCTCCAACATCGCGAACTAGACTGTCCTGCATGGCCACCTGGCGAAGCGAACATGGCATACATAGCGAACATAGTGAACATAGCGAACACAGCGAACACAGCGAACACAGCTTCTTGTGTGGCCTCAGCTTTAGTCCGGATGGACGTGGTTTAATCCAACTCAACGACATGTCTGGGGCGTGACCTCGTCACGCTTTTAGAGTTGATTTCTTCGTGCTATTACTGCTACACTATTTTGTTGTTGTAAATAGGACAGGAATATTCATGTAAAATTACAGATATTTGTAAGTTTTAACATTTACGTGAAAACAACTGTGTCACTACAAAATAGTGTTCGCAGTAATACTGGGTTCGGATTCTTGTGACCGGGCATTTATTTATGCTTTGTGTTGTCCCTGTACCTCCAATAGTTGAAGTTATTTGTAAACCGTTCCCCTGAATGACTTTCCAGTATTAACTGCACACATTAATAAACACGATGCAAAACAAAAATAAAGTCAAATGATAGAATATTCGATTACCTATTCCATGGTTTGAAAAAAATTATGCGTAAATAAAACATCAATTAATATTTAAAATTTATGCACAAATTTTCCATAGAAATAGTTATTATTAACTCAAAAAACGTATTTCATGTACGCAAAAATAACTATACAAATGTGTTGTTCAATGTTACAATATATTTCTTGTAAAAGTACCTATATATAATTTGTGTAGTGTAAGCTTCGCCACACATCCGCGTGGGGGTGTCTGCGGGTCAGAGAGCAGACTGTGTCGTGATGCGTAGGCGACGAGAGAATTTGGAACTTGGGAGAAAAAAAAAAGATGATTTATGCTGACTGAACAATCTACTGTATATAATTTATCATATACCTTCTTCAAAATACCGTAGTAGCAGCCGCGCGTACCAGCTTTTCCGTGGCGGGACAAACAAAAAAACTATTCCTTTTTTTTTTTTTTTTTTAATCCATCCGACGGGAGCCCGCGAGAAGTGGACGTTACATCGTAAACAAGCGTCACGTTTTTTGCTTTGTGAGTGACTTTTGGGAAACGGGTACCAGACGGTGCTTGCTTCGAGAACCTTCACATCTGAGACGGGTCGCGTGGTACCGACAGCTTTGTTGAGTCGGCACTGGTCGCTTGCTTCAGCGTGGTCTAGAGTACACCTATGATTACTGACTATTAGTAGAGACCGGAAAAATTCGCGGATTCATTTCGTGATAGACTAGAATCCAAAAACGTTTGCCTTTTTACTGCATCAGTGATTGGGCCACAGTTTATCTGAATGACACTTGGCCAATTAAGAACCTTAAGCAACAGAAGTATCGAATCACTAGCGTCCCAGTTAACAGGTGTCACGAGTCAGTAGCCAATGAGCAAATGTAATTTTCCCGCGTGCATAGAGGATCATGGAGTATATCCTACAGGTCATTGAACTCGCGATTTTTTCCGGTCTCTAATTATTAGGGGATGCAGTTTTCGCAAAAAATACTTTTGACTACAATAAGGTATGCCTGCGCTAGCGGTTGTTTCCTCGTGATTGGCGGCCGTCTGCAAGAGAAGCCAATTGTCCTTCAGGTCGCGTTTGTCGCAGCAGTCCTCCAGAGTTTGTACCCTGCGAATTTAACTCGCCGCAAGCCTTCGAATTTTCGGCACCTAACACAAACTGTTGAAGTTTTCTTGAAAGAGAAACAGCATGCCATTAAGTTGTATTGGTGTCTCTTTTTTTCTCTCGGTATTATTGTTAAAAAAGTGTTTTAATGATAATTTTTTTCATTATCAAAGTGTATTGCCAGGAAAAAAAATTACGTACACTTCTTATCTTAATACTCTGTTCAAATTAAAGTGCGTGCTGTGAACTCCATTCAAAAGTTATCTCGTAAGAGTAGGTCTGGGCGCGCCAGTTTGGTTTGGATTAATTCATGGGAGCTTGACGTCTTGTCGAATTCGGGGTCATTAGAGGCTACGAGTGATGACGAGAGGCGAATGGAGCATGGACTCAATGAAACTCGCCGGCTCACGACAACGTCGGCCTCGTTTCATAAAAAAAAAAGTGAGCGAGATCTTTTAGTCTTCACCAGAGAGTTGTAACATCTAACCTTTGATAACGAGCAAGTTCGTGTGTTCTCAAGTTGCAAATATAGGTGGTACCTGTAATACGAATCTTGGACACGTAATTCAACGTAGAATTCTTTAAAATAATGCCGAACGTGACGATTGTACGCAAATTATGTTTTCAATCATATTTATTGACGTAAATCACACGTAGATTCCGCACCCGCCGCTAGAATTCGCTGCCGGAGCAGCTACGTCGACTATCAAATCATTCGATTAGCAGACCGAAAGTTAAACTATATAATGAAACGTATCCGATAAAAGCGGAACATACTTGATAAAATACTAAGTACCCGGCTTTGTATCTGATTTTCGGAAAGGAATTTCATTAAAATACTGTCCATCTTGTTAAAATTCAATTAACGGTCAATACTATAAAGTTTCCCTTTGTATTGGTGAACTTTGGTTCGCGTCCTCTGCCACAGATGGCAGCACTTTGTTGTTACATATTTCCATTCCCTGCGACTTCAGTTCACGAAATCACTCCTACCAAATCTCCTATAGGGCCATTCCATTGTCACGTACGGGACATTTGTAAAAATTTTCATACCGATAATTCTATAAAAAATTATATTATAAGGGGTATATTCATGTGTTTTCTTGGTTTCTACAGAAGTTACATATTTAGTGTAAATTTTCAGCTTAAGACATGATAAGAAATACCTTTGTTAACAACATATTGCTGTCAAATGTAACCGTCACGTATGGGACACATATAGTCAACCATTAGTTTCAAGAGGACACGTTTTACTGAAACTTTAGCCCGAATTCTAGCATGATATTCTTGTATTATTTTTTGTGAGAACTTATAAGAATAAGAAAAACAGACATCAATAAATGCATGAAAAAACTCCAATAATGAATCAGAAACAATTTTTTTTTCTGTTTGTCACGTACGGGACAATGCTGTCACGTATGGGACATTTACATTAGTAAGATTGTGCTGAATAAATTTTTCAGTAGAATATTAAATTAAGTTGTACTTTCTAGGCTTCTGGGTTGTAGCCGCGTCAAAATCAAAGTGTTCATCGACGTTTCAGTCGACGTTACAGTCGCCATCATCAGGGAGCAGATTAATTGAATTAATCTCTCCCTGATGATTGTGACTGTGACGTCGACCGAAACGTCGGTGAAAACTTTGATTTTGACGCGGCTACAACCCAGAAGCCTAGAAAGTACGGACAACGGCCGCGAAAGCCTGCGCTGTTTATTGAAATAAGTTGTGTTGAAAAAAAATTAAATTTACACAACCTGACTCATAGATATATGTTAAGCGAAATTGATTAAATGTAACTAAATAAAATGATAGAGTAGTTCTACCTGCCTATATCCTAACTAAAAAAAAAATTAATAACAAAACTGTTACTCTGTATGGTCATAAAGATCACTTTAAATGTCAATAAATTTAAACAGTCCTCTGTTGTTCACCACTACTGGAGGAGAAATCTCTCTTGCTACATCTTCTTTTAAATAACAAATGCAGTCTGGTTGTCGAGGCCACTTGAAGTGATGTGGGGGACCTGTAGGGACCATCACTGACACCTGCACTTGATCTCCGCTTGCATCCACCACTTCTCCAGGGTACTCTTTTCCTTCGTAGCATACGACTACCCATTTTCCAGGGAAGTTGAATAGATTCCCTTTCGGATTGGAGAGTGCAATTTTTGTAGACAGTGCATTGTTTTTTGCATAGAACCCTGACGAAGTGCTACATGTAATAATGTGGAATTCCTTGATTCCTGGGATCGAAGGGACATTTCTCCAAGGATTTTGGGATAAAATTTCATTCCTAATGTGGTCCTCTTCTATATACCATAAATGGCTTTTGGTATCAAGTTGTGCAGCTACTTCTGCAAAATCCTTAGCTGACTGTATTGTGCATCCCTCCCCTTGCGTCATCATTTTCATTCTTACTAAGCGTTTAATATTGCCACCAACACCATCTACTACACCTTTACCATGAGATGTCGCAAAGTATTTCCAGGTAAATGTTCTGTTGTGTTTCTGGTTCAATATTTCCAATGTTTTCACCATGAATTATTTTTTAACTCTGAAGAGGGCCCATCACTCCAAATTATTTCTTCAGAAATTGCAGAATTTTCTTTAAGTATTTCTGTGTAAAAGAAATCCAAGAACACAAAGACTGTGTCCTTATCCTTATTTTTTGTGTCTGAACAAAGTTTATAAGTTTTGCAATTTCCATTACAAAAAACAGCTGCAGTGAATAAAACAACACTAGCACGAGACCACAAAGCACTTTGTATTTCATTTTGATACTCACAACTGAAAGACATTGCGAAATCAACCTCCAGAACACGCTTTGTACCATTTGCTTTGTCCTTCTCAAACTCATCATGTTGTATTCTTTTGGTGTTTACATGGAGCATCATTTTAGGCATATCTGCTATCAATTTTTCATATATATATCACCTAAACAGTCTTCTTTTATAACTAACTTAATTTTGTTTTCATCATTTTTCTTCCATTCTTTCCAAGTGGTTTTAGAATCTGGTTCTCTTGGGACTACCATTCGTTTCCCATTACTACAAACTTCACAGAGGTTCTGCCAACACAAAGAGTTCAAGCTATCATTGCACAACAGATTTTTCCAAAATTCATTGTTGTATGTATGTTTTAAGGCCTTAAGTTTTAAAATGAAGTTCTCGTGTATTCTGCATTTACACTGCTCTGCAGGAGTCTCTTTAAGTAACAAAACATTTTTTGGCCTTAGACTACAAAATTTAGAGTAACCAATTTTATAATCTGGATTTTCTTCTTTGAATATATAAAATGCTTCATGCATAAACATAGTCATAAAGTGCTTTTGTAATTTAACTTTTTTTCTATTTTCCCACACAGTTAATACATCTTTCATCCCTGGGCATGTGTATACTATATCTGGACGATAGAAAAAATTTATAACAGAAGTCTCTTCTTTACAACTGTTTCTAGTTCCAGCAATACTTTCTTCCATTGTCGTAGTCAGTTGAAGACCAATGCGTTTAGCAAGACCTGTCACAACAGCTTTTTGTTTTCGTGGTGAGTTTGGTAAGGCCCTTGCAGTCTTCCAAACTGCTTTTGATAATGTCTGCTTGCAACTGTAAGGTGTGCCAGAGGAAGACATATCAGAACTGTTTGCTTTTGCTGCATTTTTAGCATTTTTCTTTGCTCTCTGAAGTCTTTTCCTATTTCTTTCATAAATTTTTTGGGCAGCCTTGTCTTTCACTGTCATTTTCTTTTTCTTATTCTTTCTCAGTTCCTTAATCCGTTTCCTTTCCTTCTCAAGATAACCATCTGGATCTGCAGTCTTTTGTTTTTCCCTCATTTTTTTCATCCGAGAAGCGCTTGTTGTCTTCTTAGATTCAATATTTGTCACTGAAAACCAATTAAATTGATTACTAAAAGTAAAACATTGAAATAATAAATTTATGTAACACATAATATGTTATTTTAGATAGGTGAATATTCTACATATTTTGGGTAAAACATTATATTTTTCATATGTCCCGTAGGTGACGTCACGTACGGGACATGATTGTATCTCAAAATTTTTATTGTTTTTAATGCAATTAAAACATATAAAAATTAGGTTAGCTACCTGCATTCTAATACAGTTTGAATTTATATAAGTAAGATATAATAACAATTTGTTCCTGATGAAACATGAAACATAACCTAAATTTGTCACGTACGGGACATCTTCAACACTCACAATTGAATAATTAATTTAGTAGCAATAAAATGTTATTAAATTATTTTTTTGCAAGAAATATGTTTGTGCATAACCTATATTTTGAACTTAAATATAAATATACATTCATTTATGTGACATGTACTTACCAAAGAACCTGAAAGTAGCCTCTCTATGAGCAAAATAGAAACAGTTGAATAGCAGCCACATTAGAATCAATAAAACAGCTGTTCAATGTTAAATGAGTCAAAATTCAACATTGTCTGTCAAAGACCATAACTTTAAAATCTTTTACGTAATGTTTTCTCAACCAGAAAAAAAAAAACATTTAAATTAATAAAACTTCCTAATTTTCATGGAATGGCCCTATACCGAGAGCTAAGATTTTTATCCATCAGTAATCCTGGTTAATCCCGTCGGGAACTAAATCGGATAATCTGTGGCCCCGATGCGCTTGGCGGAAGCGTTTAGGTTAAATTTTTGCGGCCCCCCTCCCCCCATTTTTCCACTTTATGTATGTGTCACGCGCCAGGCTTGCAAGAGTGCGGCCTTGTAAGACTGGAAAGTCAGGCTGGAAACACAATGGCTGTAGCACGTCTCATCCTTAGTTTGCATAATGCATTTTAACCTGCATTTACCCTCTCCTTCCAATGCCACTTGCTCTCTCCTTGTTCGGTATGTTCTGTTGCCAGTTATATGTCTAGGGTACAACATTTTTAGACACAACTTTATACTATAGTAAAAATAGATTTTTTTATATGTTAAAATTTATTTTGTAAAGAAAAATTTGAAATGATAATTTGGAAATGCATTTTATTGTTGTTTTTCATCAGGAGCATTATCTAATAATATAAAATGTTGACTTGCAAAGATATAAAACTGAAACACGCCATCTTGGTTCTAACCATTTTTGTTAAGTAATTATATATATTATTTAATATTAATTTTTTTTAGCTCTTTTTAGCATAGGATATGGTTTAATGGAATGTTTTGTTATCTATACTGACTGACTGCTAAAATTAGTTTCTTCTGTGAAATAATAATTGGTATTTGGCATTGATTTTTTTTCCCCTTTCAGAATGTCTACAGAAATTTCATGGTTTAGAAAAATCAACAAATAATAAAATCTAAAAAAAAAATTAAAACTTATTATAATTATCTTTGGTTGCAAAACAAACCAGTGTTAACGAGCCAGGGAGTATCAATCTGTCAACATTGGGGCGCCATTAACTCTTTACTGCAAACTAAGCTTGAGACACTATAGGGCAAGAGTATTCCTGGCATCCATTGTGTGGCAAGGTCAGACGTGAATAACATGTACATGAACCACATTTACGTGACTCACATACACGTTGATGACTGGGCCTAACAGTGTTCTTGACACGCCATTGACGACCCTGAGCCAGTGATACACTAGCAGTGTTTACTTAACCCAAGCACGTGTAACCCGCCAAAGAATGTGACCTTTGCTACGGAACAATGAGCACTCCAAAATGCTGGATGGTATACGGACAAAAAAAAAACAATATATAGCTCAGCTGCAACTGCATATTGTGTTTGACGTGCTGGTGAGGGCTGCATCACCGACAGCACTGGCTCCCTAGAGCCACAGGGAATTGGATACGCCATTTCAACGTGACTCGGAAGATGTCAGATGAGACCCATCCCAGCATCATTACCCAAATAAATCCATAAACTTAATAAGACAAAAAAATCACTTCATACAATACAAATAAATTGATTCGTACCCAAATGTAATTAAATAAATAAAATGAAGTAAAATAACATGAAAAAGCATCAAAATAACCCATTTTTAACAAAAGAATTGTACTTTAAAAGCAATAAATCTGCGTTGTAACTCTTCTTTCAGCTCAGTTTCAAGAACAAGCTGGCGAGGTTCTCGCTCTGACCAGCGACATGCAACACCACTTTGGCCGCATGCTGAGGAGGCCAAAGCGAAGCGTTGCCATACGCTCCCCCCCTTCAACATTGAGATAACCTGAGCTTGACTCAAAGGAATCTCCATCATAAAGGCCTTCACGCGCGATCAGTCCATCCCCCCTTTTCGGTCTGCTCAGCCCAAACTGTCAGTTTGTATTGAATTGAGTCTCTCTGCGCACACGACCAGTCCAAGTGCTCAGTTCGGGCCGAGCAATCGCAACTGAAGCCTTGGACCGACCCAGTTTCGACCGACCTGAAGCCTTTCCCACACACGACCAGTCTTGTGATTGCTGTTGCTGTTTGATGTATCGTTTCATCTCAGAATATGAACTTAACTTTGGATGTATCGTAGGAAAAAAAGGTGGGGAATAGCAAAGTAACCAAAAAAGTATAAACAAAGATGTCTGCCACGACACTCAACTGATGGATGGACTGATTGTTTGGATTGGCGAGATGGTCTCTAGCCCACTCTCTGAATTGATGGAAAGCCATAATGTCGTCACTCCATCAGTTTAGACTGGTCAGTCCAGCGTCCTTGCGCACACATGGCCTTAAAGAGTATCACAACTATAACAACAGCGCGAAGTGATGCACAAACGCACATCAAACAAAACCCTAACATTACACGAATAATGTTTGTATTACCAGTCCACCAGTCTAACCATATTTCAAAAACCAATTTCTGGCGCTCATTTCAGTAATGTTGCGCCCGCGACGTGATGGAAGTAGAAAATCTAATCGGGAGGTCTATCGCGTTCGCCAGTTAATTTCGCACTGACGTCACGCGTGTGTCAAACCTGATTGGTCAGAAAATATTAGCGTCCATCACGCTAGTGTGATTCCAGCATCAGGCTGCATTTTCATGCACTGGATATATATATATATATATCGTCTGTCATTTGTAAGAAGGGGCTAACCTACAAAACATTAACTTTTCAGGAGAGCAGAAAAACAAAATGAGCACACTGTAATGCATCACTGTATTTTAATTATTTATGGTTAGCCCCTGTCATATCTTAAAAACTATTAGAGATACAGTTATCCCCTTCTTACAGACCATGAAGGATGAAAGAAAACATGTATTTCTGCAGTTAACTCATTTTCAACAAAAATGTAAGATGGCCCCTTCTTACAAATGACAGACGATATATATATATATATATATATATATATATATATATATATATATATATATATATATATATTACTGGAACAGAAGTTTCCTGTAAAATTACAGATATTTATAAATTTGTACGTTTGTGTGAAAACAACCAAATCACTAAAAAAATAGTGTTTGCAGTAATACTGGGTTCGGATTCTTACCCGGGCATTTATGCCATGTGTTGTCCCAGTACCTCCAATAGTTGAAGTTATTTGTAAACTGTTCCCTGAATGGCTTTCCAGTATTAACAGCGCACATAATAAAAATGATACAACAAAATAGTCAAATTGTTTAATATTCGATTATAATCTCCAGGGTTTAAAATAATTATGCTTGAATGAAACATCAATTAAAACATAAAGTATTGCGTTACTTTCGTAATAAATACTCAGTATTATCTCAAAAAATGAATTTAATATAGGCTATCCAAAAATAATCTTAGCCATGTGTTGTACGAAGTTACAATATCCTTCTTGTAGTATTAAAAACTATTTCTTGGCAGCTGGTTTTCAAAGGAATCTTTTGTCAAAGTAAAGAACTTTTTTTTGTGTGTGCGCTCAGAACACCGTCGGCCGGACAAAGACTCGGAGGTGTTGTATGCTTTTTATCGCCAACCGACCTTCGAGAGGCTTGCCGACGACGATAACGACTCTTTCCTCCTCGGCCGCGCGTACACCCCGAGTCACAAACATTGTGTCCTCGAGCGGTGCTTTACGTCGGATCATAAGCCACGCTTGAAAACAAGTCTTTTTTTACGTGACAACGTCTAATAAATCGATGAACGCCGACTGCACGCACAAAAAATTGTCCCGTTACACACATTGTCCCGTTACGCTCATTGTACGCTTGCGCCGCATCTATCTCTCTTCCACTCGATTGGATTGATTGACTTTTTAGAGGCACATGAAACTTGAAACACTCCCATTCGTTTCCTACTTTTCCTATCATCGTCATATCCTTAACAGAATAACACAGATAGGAAGAAGTTAAATAGCAAACATGTACAAAAGTTATAGTTAAAATAGTCTCTTCGTTAAAGTAATAAACATATTTGAATTATGAGTGCAAATAAAAATAAATTTATCAATTAAATTGTAGATTTCATTTCACTCCTTCTTTGTATCCATACAAAATAGTGATAATTCAATAAAAATGATTCAATTTTATTCATAAAAGTATGCAATCATTTCATCAATGTTTCGTTATGACGTCACGTTAAACTATCGTCCGTAAACTGACTTTATTAACTACGATTTTTAACGTTTTTGCTATTACAAATAGTTTGTTATCCTAACTGCACACCAGACACATCCCCAAGCGGCGACTTCCACTTCAATTTCAAACCATTTGTTTGATTTCCTGTCTGTATTCCGTTTTATTCCTCGAAAACGTTATGTACCGCAAAGAAATGTGTGGTCCCGAAATAATTTATTATGATATAACGTATTATATATGTGTTTTCGTGATGCAAACAATTAAAACCGGGTGAGATAGTAACCGAAATGACTTAATATTATATATATATATATATAAACGCCAGTGACTTAACAGGAGAAAGTAGAAGTCAGTCACTATTAACGTCAAGCATTCCACTATGCTTTAACGAAGCTGAATTTTGAAAATCAAACCATAGAAAATTGTTATAACCTTAAAACAGTGGAAACCCAGATAATGTCTTTCGTTTCTTCTCTCTTCCCCGTAGGCATAGACTGAAGCAGGGCGTTTTTCTGTAACAGTGTTTACTCACACACCGGCCACTCTTGTGTGCGAGACGAAACATTCGTCTCGTCCCCCACTTTGTTTCTTTCTCCCGCTCACGTAATAATACAAGCGTCCCGTTCCAGGTAATTATTTTATATTTACTTTTAGCATTTTTGAGAGGCTGAACTGCAACAAAATAAAAAATAATATGTATAGCATACATGTTTGCATAATTAGCTGGCAAAGTTGAATTTTTAACATTTTTGTGCGGTGTGAATAAGGATAAACAAATAATAAAAATAAAAAAACAGATATTTCTATTTTATTTTAAGGCATTGCTAGCGTATAATGCGTGATAAGATTTTCATTTTTTTTTAAAAAATTTATTTTATTTTATTTTTTATTTTAAAATAATAATAATTTGAAGAATTTTAAACGGCTTGGTAAAATAAAATAATTTTATCTGAAAGATATTAAACCATATCACATAGTAGACAGTAAATTGACTTTACACCTATAACGTTTCAGTTTTATAATCCATATTCAGTCTTCTTATCAACACTGCACGAAAACTTTACAAATGAAACTTTGCCAGCTAATTATGCAAAAAGTATGCGATATAATTATAATTTTTTTTTTCATTTTGTGAGAACTGACTCTCAAAAAGTTAGTGAGTTTAACCGCGTGGAACGTAAATATTAAATAATCACCTCGAGTGGCTTTATTGTGAAAATATTCTGTAATTATTTACCATCAAGAAAGGTTTCTAGCCTGGCGCTTTTGGTGACGTTATAAATAATTGTTACTAAACTATTGTAATCTGAAATTAATTAATCCAATATCAGTGTCATTTTTATGCACGGTGCTTTGGACGGACCTAGGAGTTGTAGTTACCCTGGCGTTTGAATTTCTGGCGACCATTGGCTACTTCAAATCGTGGCATGAGGAACAGACTGCGTCACATTTCTAAATCCTAATACTATGAAATTCATATTCTTAAATATTTTAGGCTCACTTAGGTTTTGGGTGTACGTCTGCGTTAGCAAAATGATATATTATTAATGGCTATGTGTTATAAAATAACTAATTTCTGTTTGCTGGACAACTTTCAAATATCTGCGGCTTGTCGTGCATGATTGTTTTTGACGTGACAACGTCTAATCAATCGATGAACGCCGGCTGCACGCACGAAAAAGTGTCCCGTTATGCACATTGTTCCGTTACACTGTGTCCCGTTACAATGTGTCCAGTTACACCCATTATTACGTTACGCTGTGTCCCGTTACGCACATTGTTCCGTTACGCTGTGTCCCGTTACGCTCATTGCGTCGCATCAATCTCTCTTCCACTCGACAACCAATTTTTTTTACATTGTGTAATTTAGTAGCAGATGAATATCATTGCAGTCCGCATCTTGATTGTGTTTGGTTGGTTTCAAGTGGTCCAGGAATGATTGTTTGACAAAGTCACTGCTTCTTTCTTGGTGAAAGACCACGCAGTTGATCCTGCTGAGGGGGAGAGACACAGTAGCTTATTGGAACGTCCTCTTTAATGATTCTTGCATCGGGGGAAGATTGATTAAAAACTATTCCAAGGACGTACGCCTGAAGAGATTTTTCTAGGACCTCCAGTGTTAGCTGGAAGTGACGTACGTGTGTGAATGTTGTTTATTTTTTTTTTTTTTTTCGGATGAGAAGAGATGAGTGAGGTGTGACTGACCGGCGGCTGTTGTGTTGCAGACGCCTTGCTCGCGGACCTGCAGAACACCGTGTCCCCGGGGGCGGCGCCGGGGGCGGGGGCGGCGCCCGGCTACGGCTCGCTCAACGGCTCCCGCGCCAGGGAGGTCGTAGTCGAGCGCTACGACGTGCCGCCGCCCGCCGCCCCCTCCTCCTCCTCCTGCTCCGTGAGTACCCCTACCCCTCTCTCTTAGGCTGGGTTCAGCGGTCCATCCTGTGGTGATCGACTGTACGGCACAAGCCCTCGAAGTATGAATTTATGAATATCCCTGCCTGCTTAAAATATGATTTTTCACATATATCTTTCCTCGAATATCAAATAAATCTAGATTTACATTAGAAGATTTGACTGACCCAGCTGTACTTATTTATAAAATTGACTTTCCCAAAGTATTTCACAGAAATTTCAAAACCATTTTGAGGATACATTCAATACCAGTACACACACACACTCTCTCTCTCTTTTCAGTAAAAAACGACTATTGTACTTTTTTTTAACAGTATTCTAAGCAAAAATTAAAAACATTATATTGAAAAAAAAAATAGTGCTTTTACTTATGTATGCGTGTTGGAAGTTATACTTCCTTGGCGTAATAAAAAGCCAACTTTAAATGTCCATACAAATGAATGAATATAAATAAAATAATGAAAAGACGGGAGTGATAATATAAATAAAGTATTAAATCTATAAAATTAAAAAAATATATATAAATAAATACTCAGTTTTCAGTAATAATATTAACACGTGTCTAAAAATTAATTATTTAATTCAGTAAAATAAGAGATAAATTTTAATTAATATTGAATATAAATTAATGTGCTATATATTTACTCTAATTAATAAATTTTAATTATTTATTAGATATAAAATGAAATAATTTATAATGCAAATAATGAATACTCACGGAATCTTATATAGAGTGACTTGAGAATAAACATTTTTAACTGCGAGTGATTGGTGATTATACATTTTTAAGTACAATTGTTTATTAGTAATGTAAATAATAGTAATTAATGAAACTGTAATATTACTTAATTGGGCTATGCTTACGAATCCATTTCTACCCACATGAGATCATATCTGTTGGTACCTATGTTTACTACACAGGTACCAACAATATGGCAACGATAATATCTTTCTTTAAGGAAAACGTTTTAAAAATAATTTTAAAGATTTCTGGATAAAATAAATCTCCAGTTCTTCAATAAAAGAGAAATAAATTAGTCACTTAATATTTAACAGTTTATACGTAAGAAATATTTTTGTAATCACACCTCTTGCCGCTTGGTTACGTTTCACTCTCGCCTGGGTGGATAGTACAGAGCTGTGCGGCATTAGTCTCTGGTGTCTGTGTGTTGTTAGTCACACCTTTGAATATATATACTGTATAGAAGTCGCCAGCCCAGGTTATAATTTCTAATACGGTTTTGAGGTAGTTGGTTAATTCACCGCCGCAATCGCCACCATCTCTAGGGCATCGACTTGTGGTGGTCCCTAGCGGACAAGTCTCGAACTCTTCAAACACCCCATCCCCCTCCCGTTGAACGACGTTGAGCTGCAGTGAATGATGGATTAGGGGTGCGGGGTATGACAGCAGGCGACAGCGCTGCGCTCTAACGTGTAAATAACAACTAAGACGATACAGGGCGTTACGGCAGCGCACTGCAGCGGTGAAGTTCCCAAGCTGCTCATCATTCGCTTCTGAAAAACGTAGAGTAAATCCTATCCACTCGCGACTTCTATACAGTATATATATTCAAAGGTCATACGCACTATCAACCAGCAGTATGGTGTGCATTAATCAATCACCCTTTCGTGGAGTGAACCTTCTGGTTTTCAGGCAGTCGCTGGTTAACAGTTGTTAAATGCTCATTGCTCGTGCTGCAATTATGATTTTTTTTTTGCCAGAACGTACACCATTAACATATCGGCCATCACTGCGAATGTTAAGTATGTTAATCCATATTCCATTACTGTTTGTAGAATGTGTAATCGCAGCCCGTATTCAAACCGCCAGCTCTGTGCTAATAGCCTAAAGCCAGATGTGGAAACTACCCCAACCAACTACCCATACTGTGCTGTCCGTCAGACTGCAGGCTGCTATAGAGCGTCTCATCCTTAGAACGAATGGACTTTTACTCTCTCTTTCCAATGCACAATGTTCTTGTTTGAATGTGGTCTGTTGCCTGATATATGCAAGGAGCACAATAGTTTTAGACACTATAAGTTAAAAAAGTTTTAAATGTATTGAAGAAAAATTCTATTTTTAAGAGTAAAATTTGGAACAAGATTTTCGGGGATACTGTTTATTGTTGTATTTCATCAAGAGCATCAGCTGATAATATTGAATTCTTAAGTCTAAGAAAAATTGGTTTTAACCATTTTAGCATATTTTTTTAAATATCTTTCAATATTAAAAATTAGAGCTTACCTCATCATCGGATACTTGGGAGCACAGGGGAATCACATTTTTGGACTGGCCTGCCCGATCTCCCGACATGAATCTCCTCCTAGTGACTTAAATCAGCTTCAAATTGCTCTTCGTGAAGAATGGAATGCTGTGCGGGTGGAGTACGTTCAAAATGTAATTTATTCTATGCCTGAAAGGGCTAGGCCATTCGCCGTGCAAGAGGAGTAATACCCGTTATTGAGAGACCATCCTTGTCAGAAAACCTGGACGAAAATGAAGAATTATAAGTTTTAAAGAACGTGCTATTTTTTTTATCCTTTATAATTTATTTGTACAGGATTATCAATAAATAATATTTGTTTGTGGTAAACTTTGTTTGAATAACCTATTAAGAAAATAATTATTCCCACAAATTAAAAAAAAATATATCGTATTTACTAGAATTACAAGGAACAATCTGTATTCCGTATATTTGCTGCTGAGCGCACAACTCCGGGAATAGTATTTGATTCGGCGGAGATTTGAAAAATATCTCCACCTCTCATAAAAATAAAAATAAAAATCACGTGTCCAAACCTAGGATTGTTGGTAGCAGAATTAGTCGGTTGAGGTTGTTTTTTATTTTTTTTTTTTTGCGTTTAGGAGTCAATGTTTTGTTAGATACTTTGAAGTATTTTTCCACAGCTAAATAATACAGATTTATAAGTGTATGGAATCTGATTGGACATTTGAAGTCAACGTTCTGGGCTTTGTATAACTGACATCTGTACTCCCCCACGTAAAATATTACTTAGTTAAAATGCTAAACCATATTCTTCAATACAAGTTTTTAGAAAAGTAAAACAAAAAAGTAAAAAAAAAAACCTTGGTGAGAATATTATTATATCATGTCGTTAAAAATTCTGGATATCATAGCATCCTGCATTTATTATATATAGTATCCTATTGTTAGTTAGTCATTTAGGAAACTTTAAAATAAACACTTGAGGCCTGTTATGCAATGACACGGAAGCGGTTTCGGATCATGTAAACGAAAACGGATCTCACGGAACACAGTATCTACATTGTCACGCATGCGGACACTGACCCTTACGTTTTATTAGCTCAGTTATTCGGTTTATGTTATTCTTTACAACCAATAGAAGTCGAGTATTTAGCCACTGTGATAAAAATATTTGTTTACGTTTCAAATACATTTAAAATTGTTTGAATTACAAGAATATCTAGTTTTGTATAAATAATTTGTGGTTTATTTGTACAAAATATGTTGATCTTGACCGTGTTTTGTTTTTTGGATTTTAAAATTAGTAACCTGACAATTCAATGTCATTGGTGGCCATTTGTTATCTTTCCGTAAATTACGTAGATATCTAGCGGGGATCCGGATCCATTTCCGTTTTTTTCGTTTATGCAACATTTTGGAACGGGCCTAACAAAAAAAAAATATTGGCTTCTGGAAACGCAATAAGCTATGTACGACAAAATTTATACATACTGAAGAACTATTTATAAATATTATAATAAGAGATCGAGAACGGCAATTTGCGATAATGATTGCCCGAAATGTTCCGTTCTTCGTGTAAACACGCGTGACATTCATAGCCCCTAGCGTGCGCCAGTTGAACTACGGGCGCTGTTAGTGTGTGTGGCCACCGCTAGATAGCTTTGGCAGCAGTGACTGCGCGCGGCGAGCGGCGAAGTTGGGGTCTATGGAACCGATGCTCCTGGCGTCGGAGCTTGTGTGGCCTGATGCCAGTGGCGGCCAGAATTAGGTCATTCGGGAGTTATTTCAGGCACGCGCGAGATGTAAACAGCGGGAAAGGAGCAAGTGAGGACATAGCTGCCTAAAAACTTGGGGAGTATGCGAACGTAAAACGGAGATATAATTTTCCTTCAATCGATGTACGGATTTCTTTCAATGCGTCATTGTGCACATTTTCTAAGAGGTAGTGAATTTATACTTAGCTCTGATCACGCACGTACAACATCGATCTATTTTAAGAAAAGTCTGATATATTTAGATCTCCATGTTAACCGAGACTCACGGATGTTCTCCCAAATTAACTTCAAAGTATTGGCGGCGACTGAAGCGATCAACACTACGTTAATTCAGTAGTTCAGTGACCAGGCATTTGTAATAAAGTGCACTTATTAACTTACGTTCTCTTCAGATGTACAAAGTCTGAAGCTGGACCTGCTAATGGCAGCACAAGCCAATGACGCAAGAAAATGACATAAAATATTTGGTATTGGATTATTTGCTGTAAATTTTAGTTTGATGACCATAGGTTTTATTATTTTATTACAGTTTATACTTGCAAATACGAATATTTATTAATAAGTATACACATAGAAACTGATTCGTATCTCTGTTTGGAAACCCCCATCCCTTTGGTTAAGTAAATTGTTTTTATTAGAGGTGTGTGTGTGTGTGTGGGGGGGGGGGGACATGAGCAATTTTGGGAATATTTTTTGTAATGTTTAGCATTTTTATAAACAATTGAACATTATTAAGAGTAAGTTGTGAACCCATATACGGCGAAAATTTGCAAGGTTTTTTAGAACATAAGTTCAGGTTGAGCTAAATAAGGAATACGTAACGTAATCCGGAATGGGAGAGATGTTGAGGCTAGTCTCTAGATCGAGAAGATCAAATATCTAGTGGTATTCCGGCGGTCAAATGTACGGGTTGATTCCCGCCAGTTGAATATATATCTTCAAGGGAGGACTGTGGTTCGAAATGAAAAAAAAAGTAGTTTTGGACATTTCTCGAAATAAAAATGCGTACAACAAATGTCCAACAAATTATATTTTATTAGTTCGGCTCTAGTATCCGCGTGACGTAATTATTTCTCCCCAGAAATTACAAACAAGTAGTTTTAAATTCAAACCCGAAATTACTTAATGAAGCTTGCACAGCTATTATATGTGTCCTGAGATGCCGAAATTTGGGATGGACCGCCGAAAATATAACTTACAATCGTAGGATGACAAAGATAATATTTTCCAGAACTGTCCCCAATATTGTGTACATATTCAGTAGGGCACCGTCTTACGTTTAGCCTCTTGCGGTTACGTTCAGCCTCTTCCGGTTACGTTCAAAGTCCATGGGAAATAATTGAGGTCTCGCATAACTGATCGCACAAAAAAATTACTTGATATTTCCTTAGCTGTGTTGAAAACAATTATAATGATATAATGTATTTCAATCAATAATAGGGTTGCTACGGTCAGGAAAAACCTGGAAAACCTCTGGATTAGTCAAGGAATTCCGTGTTACATGGAAAAGTCATATTTTTTTGGAATTTACTGTACATACTATAAACTAATACACTTTCCCCCACGCTGTTAAAAAAATTTTTAATGTTTTTTAAGAAAACTTATTTGTTTCTCCTGTCACTTTTTATTCTGTCACTTCGCAAACACGACAGACAATACGACATTTAACAAACAAACTAGACCTTATCGGGCACATTTACCAACAAAGAAAGTAAAATGTATGAGGCTAAGATGATTTATTGAGAAATTTGTATTTTTACTGCGATATTATTCATACATTGTTTTATATTTAACAAATACTCAATGATTAAAATTATTAATAATATTCTATTTTATGTATTTAACCAGATCAACAAAATAATATTCAAACCTAAAATTTACTGGTTAAAAAAATCATTGCTAGGTTTTTTTTGTAATTTTTATTTTACACATTCTTGTAATGATTCCATTTTTATTTTATATTTTTTGGATCAATTTTTTTTGGACTCTTGAGTGTTAGAAAAATTACTGTATGTTAACATTCCACCAGAAAAATATTCGATATTCGTGAGTATTGTGATATTTGATTTGAAATTTGATTTTGGTGAGAGAAAAAAACACTTCTTAGAAGCCTTATCCCGAGTTCTTATTTTTATTATTGTTGTGTGGGTTCTTGTTAATAGACTTGTTATCAGCATTTTGAAATGTCATAAATACTGTACATTCTACGAACATTTTATATCTTTAACCGTGTCATATTCACTATTTTAAATTTGCAATTAGCAGCTTTACCATTACTTCTTTTAAATTTGTTAGTAATTTTTTAAAATTTAATTGTTTTATAATTGTGTGTTATTTCGTTTGTGGGCCTACACATATGAATATTAAAAATTAATGTTTTGGTTCATTTTTGACAATTAATTTTTTCTACTTGAAGTTTATTTGCACATAGTTAAACAAGTTATTAAATAAAATAGTACTTAAGTTAACTTACACTATGGGACGAACTTTCTGAAAGGATATGTCGTATTGCAGTTTACGAACTTTCCAAAATAAATTATCAAGTACGACTACAATCATATGTAATGGTCTGGAAAATTTACTGTATGGACTGGAAAACCTGGAAAAGTCAGGGAATTTAATACTGAAAAATGTGTGGAAACCTTGAATAAATATTCTCCTGAGTTTACCCTCAAATAGTTGCTATATTTTAAAAATTCAGTAATTTTACACTACGTGATTAACTCCTGAAAATTGTTTTAGTAACATTCGCTTATTTTTGTGTATTTAATATCGTATTTAACCTCACTTTCGTACATTTTGTTTCATCAGTCCGCCATTTCATCTCGATATTTCAGGATGATTTCTGCAGTCTCTCCGCTGATCTGAAGACTCGGTTGATGCTCTTGACTGGCATGTCGGGAGTTGGTTTGTAATCCGAAAGGGAATTTTGTTTTTTGTTTAGATGGGTTGGGGGGGGGGGGGGGGTGTAATTTCGTCTAGATCGTGTCGTTATTCCGAAGTTTTCTCGCCTTTAAACATCAAGTAGTACACCTTACCTGTAGAATGGTATTAACACCTTAGTTTGTGTCCGAGGTATTTTGAAGTAGATGTGAATATACTGGCAAAGATACGTGTGATGATCTAAGATCTCATTTCTGTTTGAAAGGCAGAATTATTATCTATATTGATTAATGGCCGCTACGAAAAAATAACGCATTTGTCGTACTTTAATTTAAAAATAAAATAAGAAAATATTTGTGAAATATATTGTAATGAAAAATAAAATTGTTCCCTAACATGCAATTAAAAAGTGCATTATTTTGTGTGTTTCTTTTTGTTATAGCAGTTGTATTTTTTAATAATTCATATTTGCTTTGTTTTGTTGATTGCAAACTACATAAGGAAAGTCACGCTACATATAGAACGAAAATATTCTTCTTGAATATCAAACGAAGTTACTCATCAAAATACCTTTACTCAGCAAGGAACTTTTGCAGTGTGTCTTAGTATTCGAGAGACAACTGGACATTTTCTTTAATGACTACGGGGGAAAAGCCGCTTTAGTTTCATTTGTACTACAGTAAGTTAAAGCTATCTGAACGTTTTGGGATCGACTTCTGATGATAATTTCTGTTAAAAGTTGCACAAAATTCAACTTGAATGTAGGTCTAGTGGATTTACATGTTAACACGCCTGTTTCGATTAAATAAATCCCTTAACCCTTTGTTTTGTAGTGGTATTTCTATGATACCACTTTGGAAAAATTTTTCATTGGTATTCCCGAAATACCTCGCGTGAGTAAGCCTTGTGCTGCTATCTGACGATCCTAACAATAACAAAAAAAAACATTGGCTGCTTGAATTTTTCCTTCCGCCACGTCTGCTAAAAGTTACACAATAGATTCTAATTTATTTTTAATATATTTCTGTGTGCCTCAAAGGGTTAAAGATAAGTTTGGAAAGGACCATAACAAACTTACATGTCGCTACTCCCTATTAATCAGTAGTTTAATTCAGTGCACATTTATTATCTGTTCAACCTTTGTAAAGGTAGGTGTACACTGTAGAGAGATATCTAGCCAGGGTTGTCGTCGTTTAGCTAGGCATCTCTAAAGATGTTTTTATGCTGAACGGGGGGGTCTATTCACTAACTTTTAAAGGTTATCTTATGTTGAAGTTACGGTCAGTAGCCATGCTACTGACCTAAAATATTTCTAGAGCTATTCACTATGCCTAATGTTGACTATCGTGCATCCTGCTGTTCTTAACTTACTAGCTGTCTCGAAAGTGTCGTTAACACGCTATTGACCTTAAATATCGAGGTAAATTGGCGGACTGATGAAATAAATTGTACGAAAGTAAGATTACCCTAAATAAGACATTTAAATACAAAATGATAAGTAAATGTCACTAAAAAAAACTTCTTGAGTTTACTACGTAGTTCAAAATTTCTGAACTTTTAGAATAGAGTATCTAGTTAAGTTTTAAGATCAGGAAAATACTTATTGATTAAAATACATTCTATTGATATAATTGTTTTCAGCACAGCTAGGAGATATTATATAATATCACAATATAAATTTCACTGATTAATTTTTATATTAATATTCTTATTTGTTAAGGAATACACAAGTTAAATAAATATACTAATTAGCATTATTTTAAAAAATTTTTTACCAACGTGCTTTCTTGTCTATTTCTCTGTTGGGTTCAAATTTTTCAATCAATTATAAAATAACTTCCCGATGAGCTAGAGACTTGAAACTTTGAACATAACTGGATGGCACTGCAATATTAACTCACTTTTTTTTCAGTTTGTTTGTTTGTCTGTCTGTTAATTACAAATATGTTCGCTTTTGTTTAGCAAAACCACCGGATTCGTGGCAGTAGCCTACGAGCAGAACCGTGCAATGTTGCGGGATGCTTAACGCAGTACTCGCAGGCGGTAGCCTATATCACGCATACAGGGCTAGGAGAAATGTCCGCCACATGGTCATGTAGTTGTGTCAGGCAACTTCCTATCATTCTCCTTAGCGAGACCCGTCCGCTTAGCATATCTCCGGGCGACTAGTGAACTAACGGCGCTGATAACTGTTTAGTTTTTAACTTCGTCAATATGTGGCGTTGCATTGAATTTGTCACGCACTGTCGTTTGGTGCATCCGTCACGGCTTGTCTCATTATTATCTATTGAAACCGCCCTTCATTTTCAGTTTTAAATCTTACAAGTATTTTTATAGGTATTTAATATTCACAATCGAAAATATTCATTACAATCTGTATGGGAGTAAGAATAAAATCAAATATGTAATCTGTACTAAAAATTAAATTAATTGTAAAATTTCACACACCCAAGACTTAAAAGCAGAATATAATAATAAATAATATAAAAAGTTTTTAAAATGGATACAAAAGTATAAAATAGTTTCTCCAACCCCGTAAAGATTTATAACCCAATAGAGATTCCTAACCCCATATTTGTTTTCCTGAAAATTTGTAATTGTTGATTTTTAACATTTATGAATTAACTTCTAAGTTTTAAAACGATAAACGTGGGGCGCATGCAATAGACAATTGATGCATGAATAGTTCACTAGCAATTTAATTGCACTGCAAATGATAAGCTCGCCGGACAAGAAATTAGTCACCCCTGGAGAAATCATTACGAGCATCATTTAATACCATGTAATTCCGCCTCCGGACTTCATAACCGTCTGGATTCGGTTAGGAAGTGAGTCCACAAGTTGTACAGGTACATTGCATCCAGGTTAAGCCACTCGCCGAGGATTTGATCGCGCAATTCCGCCAAATTGCGGGGATGCTTAGCCCGGCATTTTACCCGAATTCCAACACGTCCCCACAGTTTTTCAATGGGGTTCAAGTCAGGTGATTTTGTAGGCCCATAGAGATGTAATAGGGTGGGGGGGAGTGTTCATAAAACCAGTCACGTATGCGTCCAGCCCGACGAGCTTTGCTGTTGTCAGTTGAAAAAAATCGGGGTATCAACAGCATACCCATCATGCAGATGTTGACTTAAAGGCAACACCTGATCATCCAGAATGTTTAAATAAACATGCTGGTTCATGTTAGTGGTCACTGCAGTGAGCGGGTCCAATCCATGATACGAAAAATACCCCCAAAACATCACAGACCCACCTCCGGCTTGAACCTGACCTTGCACGCATCCAGGATGAAAGGCTTCATTTGGCCTTCGGTGCACTCGACGACATGCGACATTGGAATACAGGCAAACACGTGATTATTCGTCAGACCACATTACGTTCCGCTAGTCAGCTTCTGTCCATGTTCGATGATTGAAGCCCATTGAAGACGCGCAGCTTTATGTTCCTCTGTGATAAATGGCCTCATGCGAGGTGACCGACTCCAAATGTTTTTTCGCATGCATTTCCCGTCGCAATGTTCTCTCGCTAACAGGTTGGAATGGACCTTCATTCACTGACTGCACCAATTCCTGTCCGGTTTAGAAGCGATTTTGATTTACAACACGTGAAACATAGCTCCGGCCTCTCTTTTAGTATAGATCTTAAATCCGACAACAATTCTGACGTCATGTTTCGTGGCCACGTGTAGTGCACCACTGCTTGTAGACACGTTAAACAGTTTGCTGGGAAACACCAACAAATCCAGCAACTTCACGCACCGTATGGTCAGGGGCACGGCCAAACACGATTGCCCCTTTTTGCCACTCTTGTCACATCTGTACATCTATCCATGTTGACGTACACTGCCCGCCTGAAACAGCGATGTCACGCTTATCGCTACTGCCTTCTGCTCACGTAGAGACAGTGCGCGTGCGGTTGAGCACGGGACTAGTTCGTTGCGCCATATGTACAGGCTTAACGATCCATTTATGCGTGCGTACAAGGGCGACTAATTTTTTGTCCGGTGAGCATATGAACTGTTGTGTGAGTTTTCTCAACGACAGCTACTCACTACACTCCTTACTATTATCGACCACCTGCGCCCACACGTTTTTCGTTTTGAAACTTAACAAGGTAATTCATAGGTGTTAACTGTCACAAATTTTTAGGACAATCTGTATGAGATTAGAAATCTGTGTGGGGTTTATAAATCTTTACGGGGCCAAGAAAAATTATGTTATACATTTTAGTCAGATTTAAAAAGTTTGTAAAAATTTTCATTTGATTATTATTCATATTATTTTTGTTAAAGATAGTTCACATTTCTCTGTGCGGAAGAGAATTACTAGCGATAAATGTGAGAAACATAACTTGTGAACTTGAAGAAATTTGCAAGGCTTCGCAAAAAATTTAGTTTTATTCATAACCTGTTTGTTGTTTAGAGTGTAGAAAACAGCCCCGAAAAGATGGGATGATTAATTAACTACAGTTTTATTTATCAACTACTATGTACACTTTTTCCTAACTTACAACTTTTTAAATATCCGTCCACAAATTAACTACACACTCATAAGTTCACTATTTACGCTCTCCTCTGGAGCTCGGCTCGACAGCGGCTCTCCCTACAGCTCGTCTCTCACCTCGCACCTCTCTCTCAACACACTGCTTCGCACTACTCACGCGTCCGCCGCACACACAACACCGTCCCAAATGCTCCGATCCTCAATGCTCCGACATTTGCACACGAATCTCGTCGCTCGCTATCAAGGGATCACTCACCTTATTTACTTAACTGCACTCGCAGGTGGGCCTTCCATTTTATATACCTCTCATGTCCCGCCCTGGAACGTTCCTCGCAGCCGCTTGAAGTTTCACATCATCAATTTCGACTTTAACACTTAAAGCTGCGAAAACAAATTGCGTCCTAGTGACGCTACTTCACGTGACAGGGCTCTGGAGACCGGCCGAATTCTCGAGAGACAGAGAGGCGACAGAACTCGTGGGGAAGTCGTTTGAAGAGGGGAAGGGGGATCAGGTTGGTTGTCAGAAAGTGGCCGTTGCTAATGAAGAGTAATTGTACCTGTGCTGCGCCCGCTCTGGGAGAAACGTGGTTGCGGGTTATCTCTAGGGATCCCGCAGGGTGGCGCGCCGAGCTGGCCGGCCGGCCTCGTCTTCAGTATCCTCTCAACACAATTCACCTGCATTTTAAATTTGTTAAATACTTGCTTTAATGTCATTCAAAACATTCCTGACTTTTATTGAGCTAAATAAAACCAATTATACATTCGAAAAATGAACTTTGCTGACAATAAGGAAATAATTTGGTACTTCTTTAGAATTTTTGAAAACCTATGGCAATTTTATTACAATAGTTAAGTGTCAAAGAGGCCATAATGCTGTGTAGCCATTAACAAGTAGCCTTAAGAACTGGGCAATTGTTTCTATCGATTTATCTTTAACCTGGAAAAATATGGACCTATATAATTAATTTTTCAAGTTAATATATGTATACAGATATGCATCCTTTTACTGTTTTTAGGCTTCCTCCCACAATTATAGAGCTGACTCTCACATTTTGCGTACTCTCATCAGTACCACGAATTACTCATTCCTGTTCACCATTTACGAACCGGAAATAACACCAATACATAACAAAACACCCGTTGGCTATATTTGCTAGTAGTATATAATAGGGGCTCCTGCGCCAGGGTCCGGGGCGTGGAGCCGGAGCCGAGCCACATCTCTGACGTCACGTCCATCTATGACGTCACGGCGGCCATCTTGGATGGTTGTGACCTTGACCTTTGACCTTGACATTTGACCCTCAAAAATGGTCAAATTTTGCCAAAATTGGGCAAAAATTACCCAAAATTCCTCAAAATTCTCCAAAAAATTCCACAATTCAAAAATTAGGATTTCGAAAATCCTAAAAGTCATTTTGCCCTAGAAAGAACCCAAATTCCTAAAAACGGCTTAAGCATCCATGTCTACAGCCTCCGGTAAGCCAATTCTAGGAATAAGGATACCATGACCGCCATCTTGGATTATGACGTCACCGTTGCAGTTTCCGTTACGGTCGCCATCTTGAAAATCTTTATTTATTATCCGATTTTAATGAATTTTTTTTTAAATCATAAAAAAATTAATCTAATAAATTTTTAATAATTTTTTATAAAAAACATACTTTTACGACACGGAGTTCAGAGTCCTCGGTTCGAACCCGACGAGTGCAAAAAAAATAATTAAAAATGGCGACAGGCTCCTTCCTCAATGGTGGATGCAGGCAGACAGACTCCCACCACCTTTTTTCAAAGCATATATAACATCATCTAGTATGAAGTCATGACCGCCATCTTGTCTGCGATGCTGGAAGCCATCAACATCATTGTATCGTCGGCTAGAGTGCGCCGACGCCATGTTAGTTTAATTCGTATCCTTAGAGTGCAGTAAACATTTATTATTGCTGTGACACCCGCCATCTTGTCATTTGGCCGCCATCTTGGAAATCCGTAATTATTTAGCTAGAAATTCGGGAAAAGTTCCAAAACTCATCAAAAAAAACTCATTAACTTACATATCGATTCATTCGAGTCCCGTCCTCGGTTTGATCCCTGGATGATGCAAAACATTTAATTTTATGTAAAAAATAATAATTTCAATAAACCATGTTCAACATTCGTAAAGAGACTCTAAATCCTCTACGACCATCATCCTATCAGATATCAAGACTACCATATTGGAAATTCGTAATCTTAATGCTAAAGATTCGGGAAATAGTTCAAAATTCATTAAATAAATTTGTAATCTATATAATGATTGATTAGATCGACCAAGGTCCTTGGTTCGATCCCTGGCCGATAAAAAAAAACTTTAATTTAAGTACCAGAAAAGTGTAAGGTTCGAGAAATAAAACACTACAAAGTCTTTTACAAACATAATATTTATTACACAATTTCTATCCTACTGCAGAATCACTTGCGAAAGCCAGCAATCTTATAAACATTTAGCCCTGCATAGACGTGCAACGACTACTTCTTAGCTCCAACAGCTCCAAATGCTCCAAATGGCTCCAACAGCTCCAAATGGCTCCAAATGCTCCAAACGGCCTCCAAATGACTCCAACAGCTCCAACAGCCTCCAAATGCTTAACACAGCTCCAATTGGCTCCAAATGCTCCAAACGGCCTCCAAATGCTTGACAGCTCCAAATGTCTCCAGCAGCTCCAAATGCTCCAAAAGACTCCAAAAAAGGCTCCAAATGCTTCAAAAGCCTCCAAATGCTCCAACAGCTTCCAAATGCTCCAACAGCCTCCAAATGCTTAAGACAGCTCCAAATGCTCCAAAAGGCTCCAAATGCTTCAAAAGCCTCCAAATGCTCCAAATGCTACAAATGGCTCCAACAGCTCCAAATGGCTCCAAATGCTCCAACAGCCTCCAAATGCTCCAACAGCCTCCAAATGCTTAAGACAGCTCCAAATGCTCCAAATGGCTCCAACAGCTCCAAAGGGCTCCAAATGCTTCAAAAGGCTCCAATTGCTCCAACAGCTCCATCTTCAATTGGTTCCAACTGATTCCAATTACTTTTCTTATCGAACTTGGCATGAAAACTAACATGTCTTTATTAGTATACATTTTGACTGGCAGTGGTAATGTATTTTTCACCTTTAAGTTATATGTTTTATTTAGAAATCAGATTTCGATAAATGGTAGATACCAGTTGGAAAGAAAAAATATATTAATTTATCTTTTAAGTTTATACACATACATTTAATTTAAGCCATTATTGTATGTAGCCAGCTTCCCTCAGTTCTTTGAGTATGAAGGATATTTCTTTAATGTTCGAATAGTTTCCTGCACAAAGCGATCCATGTAGTAGTCGTAGCCTGTCAACCAATATGTTAGGATCTTCCCATGAGGTATAATCAATCTCTTCTGCTGCGTTCATCATCCTTGCATGTTTATAATAAATATTATCATATCTGGTGTCTATCGTTTTAACACCAACCACAAGGTCACTTTCATCATCGTGCCAGTGATTATCACAAGCTTGATCAGGATAATTTATTTTATTACGACGTTTCCATCGTTTTGGTCTCAGACCGCCATCACAGTCTTCGATCTTGCCTGCTTTAGGTGCTTCAGTACAGTACTCAATCATGTCAGCCTCAGATATGTCACCACAATCTTCAATCATGCCAGCTTCAGATGATTCATCAAAGTCTTCGACCTTGTAAGCTTCAGGTGGTTCTTATATTTTCATTTCTAATGTGGTTACAACTTCCTTCGTTAGTTTTAAATTTTAAATTATTATGTTGATATAGATCAGTAATTTTAGCATTAACTTCTCTTTGATGTGCAAAGTAAGAGTTCTAGTACAAGCCAGAATCAGTTTTTGAATTTTTGTCGTTTTTATTTTTTTTTATTAATTTTTTTTTTGTAATTTTATGAAAACTTGTGGCGGTTTTCTTCGTGTGCTTCCGATTATTCTTGTCAATATTATGGTGGTTTTCTCCGTGTGCTCCCGTTTATTCTTGACAATATTATGGTGGTTTTCTTCGTGTGCTCCTGATTATTATTGTCAATATTTTGATGGTTTTCTCCGTGTGCTTCCGATTATTCTTGACAATATTATGGTGGTTTTCTCCGTGTGCTCCTGATTATTCTTGACAATATTTTGATGGTTTTCTCTGGGTGCTTCTGATTATTCCTGACTAGACATCTGATGGTTTTCTCCGAGTGCTTCTGGTTACAGATGAGAAATTGATCTCTGCATGAAGGATGTTTTTACTTAATGAGGCATGTCATTTTTTTTTCAAGGTTACATGTAATTAGTGAATTTCTGCTACTTAATCAACACTTGTAATATTTTTATCAGGTGGAAATTAAAAAAAAATATCATTCCTCAGTAAAATAATAATAATTTCTGAGAAATCTAAGAAGCACTAACAGGAAGGACGAACTTCCTTCTCCTTGGAGTCTAGCGATCGTTAGTGAGCATCCCGCATCCCGCATCCCTCATAAAAGAACTAAATATTATTATTTACCTGCAAGTAACATGTGGCGACATCTGTTGTTGAAAAGCAAAACTACTTGCAACAAGTACTTTTGAATGAGATAAATTAATTCTCGCTGATGAAATAATTAAAAAATTCTATTTAAGTAATATATCTAATTTAAAACTCTTAGTTTGCGTCTGGCATTAGTCTCAGTAACTAATATGAATCCTGATTCGGGATTAGTTGCTGTATCAAAACGTCATCACTGTAGATACTGTAGCAAGGTGTTTACCTTGAGAAAGAATGCTAAACGACATGAGAGAAGCGAGTGTAATTTGGGTCCTTGTCAAAAACCATTTCATTGCAGTCAGTGTCAGAAATCCTTTGGTAGAAGATATTACTTGGATAGACATTACAAGACCTGTACAATTAAGATGAATAAAGATAACGAAGACTGGGCTACAACATCGCGGAAGAGGAACGAAGGCGAAAACGCTAATGCTAAAATTACTGATCTATATCAAGATCATAATTTAAAATTTAAAACTAACGAAGGAAGTTGTAACCACATTAGAAATGAAAATATAAGAACCACCTGAAGCTTACAAGGTCGAAGACTTTGATGAATCATCTGAAGCTGGCATGATTGAAGATTGTGGTGACACATCTGAGGCTGACATGATTGAGTACTGTACTGAAGCACCTAAAGCAGGCAAGATCGAAGACTGTGATGGCGGTCTGAGACCAAAACGATGGAAACGTCGTAATAAAATAAATTATCCTGATCAAGCTTGTGATAATCACTGGCACGATGATGAAAGTGACCTTGTGGTTGGTGTTAAAACGATAGACACCAGATATGATAATATTTATTATAAACATGCAAGGATGATGAACGCAGCAGAAGAGATTGATTATACCTCATGGGAAGATCCTAACATATTGGTTGACAGGCTACGACTACTACATGGATCGCTTTGTGCAGGAAACTATTCGAACATTAAAGAAATATCCTTCATACTCAAAGAACTGAGGGAAGCTGGCTACATACAATAATGGCTTAAATTAAATGTATGTGTATAAACTTGAAGATAAATTAATATATTTTTTCTTTCCAACTGGTATCTACCATTTATCGAAATCTGATTTCTAAATAAAACATATAACTTAAAGGTGAAAAATACATTACCACTGCCAGTCAAAATGTATACTAATAAAGACATGTTAGTTTTCATGCCAAGTTCGATAAGAAAAGTAATTGGAATCAGTTGGAACCAATTGAGGATGGAGCTGTTGGAGCAATTGGAGCCTTTTGAAGCATTTGGAGCCCTTTGGAGCTGTTGGAGCCATTTGGAGCATTTGGAGCTGTCTTAAGCATTTGGAGGCTGTTGGAGCATTTGGAGGCTGTTGGAGCATTTGGAGCCATTTGGAGCTGTTGGAGCCATTTGTAGCATTTGGAGCATTTGGAGGCTTTTGAAGCATTTGGAGCCTTTTGGAGCATTTGGAGCTGTCTTAAGCATTTGGAGGCTGTTGGAGCATTTGGAAGCTGTTGGAGCATTTGGAGGCTTTTGAAGCATTTGGAGCCTTTTTTGGAGTCTTTTGGAGCATTTGGAGCTGCTGGAGACATTTGGAGCTGTCAAGCATTTGGAGGCCGTTTGGAGCATTTGGAGCCAATTGGAGCTGTGTTAAGCATTTGGAGGCTGTTGGAGCTGTTGGAGTCATTTGGAGGCCGTTTGGAGCATTTGGAGCCATTTGGAGCTGTTGGAGCCATTTGGAGCTGTTGGAGCCATTTGGAGCATTTGGAGCTGTTGGAGCTAAGAAGTAGTCGTTGCACGTCTATGCAGGGCTAAATGTTTATAAGATTGCTGGCTTTCGCAAGTGATTCTGCAGTAGGATAGAAATTGTGTAATAAATATTATGTTTGTAAAAGACTGTGGTGTTTTATTTCTCGAACCTTACACTTTTCTGGTACTTAAATTAAAGTTTTTTTATCGGCCAGGGATCGAACCAAGGACCTTGGTCGATCTAATCAATCAGTATATAGATTACAAATTTATTTAATGAATTTTGAACTTTTTCCCGAATCTCTAGCATTAAAATTACGAATTTCCAATATGGTAGTCTTGATGTCTGATAGGATGATGGTCGTAGAGGATTTAGAGTCTCTTTACGAATGTTGAACATTGTTTATTGAAATTATTATTTTTTACATAAAATTAAATGTTTTGCATCATCCAGGGATCGAACCGAGGACGGGAATCGATCGAATCGATATGTAAGTTAATGAGTGTTTTTTTTTAAGAATTTTGGAACTTTTCCCGAATTTCTAGCTAAATAATTATGGATTTCAAAGATGGCGGCCAAATGACAAGATGGCGGGTGTCACAGCAATAATAAATGTTTACTGCACTCTAAGGATACGAATTAAACTAACATGGCGTCGGCGCACTCTAGCCGACGATACAATGATGTTGATGGCTTCCAGCATCGCAGACAAGATGGCGGTCATGACTTCATACTAGATGATGTTATATATGCTTTGAAAAAGGTGGTGGTAGTCAGTCTGCCTGCCTCCACCATTGAGGAAGGAGCCTGTCGCCATTTTTAATTATTTTTTTTGCACTCGTCGGGTTCGAACCGAGGATTCTGAACTCCGTGTCGTAAAAGTATGTTTTTTATAAAAAAATTATTAAAATTTTATTAGATTAATTTTTTTATGATTTAAAAAAAAATTAATTAAAATCGGATAATAAATAAAGATTTTCAAGATGGCGACCGTAACGGAAACTGCAACGGTGACGTCATAATCCAAGATGGCGGTCATGGTATCCTTATTCCTAGAATTGGCTTACCGGAGGCTGTAGACATGGATGCTTAAGCCGTTTTTAGGAATTTGGGTTCTTTCTAGGGCAAAACGACTTTTGAGGATTTTTGAAATCCTAATTTTTGAATTGTGGAATTTTTTGGAATTTTTTGACGGAATTTTTTTCCGCAGAAATGTAAATTTTGGCGAATTTTGAGGAATTTTGGGTAATTTTTGCCCAAATTTGGCAAAATTTGACCATTTTTGAGGATCAAATGTCAAGGTCAAAGGTCAAGGTCACAACCATCCAAGATGGCCGCCGTGACGTCAGAGATGGACGTGACGTCAGAGATGTGGCTCGGCTCCGGCTCCACACCCCGGACCCTGGCGCAGGAGCCCCTATTATATACTACTTTTGCTCGATCCATCTCGCCAGTTAGGTTTAAACTAACATAGCCTTATTTCCGTGTACACTTATTCTACTTTTTACTCTATGTTCGCTAACTAGAGGCCGAGAGCTGTGATCGTAGGAGAAATCTATATCTAGGTCAGCTCGACCTACCTTAACATATTCAAAACTGCATTATTAAATCCACCTCTTACTCAATTATTAATATTTAGACAGTGTTATGGTTTGGGCACTTCTATTTAATATTTATATCGCTATAACATATCAGAAATGTCTTAAGTAGGCCTGCAAAAGGGCCAGTGTGATTTTCAGATGTCCAGCTGATCGTGTTACAGAGGTTACTGGCGCGAAAAAGCACCGTTTCCATGTTCATACACATAGCAAGGACTAAGTAACATTAAGTGTTGTTGATTTATCTTCATCGCTGAGATGTTGTCTTGAGCAACCCTGTAACGTTATGATATCATAAAATTTATCATGTTCAGGGAGGGCTACCCAAACTATTCTGTTATTTTTTTAATATGAATACTTAAATGAATCATTCAATACAGGTACGTCAAAAGGAGCTGATTTAATACTTGCTTACGTCAAGTTGGTGTTCTGGATGTTCTTGCCAAGAACTCGGGAAGTTGAGGTGTTAGTGAGCCGCGGAAGCCAAGGAACGCGGTGTATGTTGGGAGAGTGTTCGTCGGTGGGAAGCTGCGTCTCGTGTCACGTGTGAACGACCTTCTCCAGGAATAACCGCCACTTTCCGTCTGAAATACTTGCGACGGAGGCTGGCCGCTGTCATGAAAAGACCAGGCACCGATCTCAGAAGACAGCCGTTGTTATATGGCTACAATAAAACCATAGACTCCTGTTGAGAGGCACAAATATTCATCAGGTCACGTCAAAAATTGTGGTTTCTTCCACCGATATTAGTTTGTTTGAAACTCAACAACACTGTTCACTTGCGAGTAAGTGCGGACTCCTAGTTTCCCAGTATGTACAGCCCCCAAAGATCCGTGATTGGTCCGACTTTCACTCCGCCTTGCCTTCATCGCTTTAAGCAAGTCGTCAGTTCGGATATTTATTTAGTTGGCATTACGTTCATTTACAAAATTAGTGTACCAGAAACATATTTTATCTATTACCTTCAAAGAAAAGTTCTTACACAGTAAATGCGGCGCTGCGCTAAATAGATGAAGTTGGCATTTTTCGAGAAGGAAAATCTATTGGAAGCTGCCAGTATACAAGCAGTGTATGAGACTTCCTTCTCTCCTCTTTTGCACCTATCTCACTCTCTTCGAACCCCGTTCGCAAACCGTGGTGTCGAGGTAGACCAGACGAGAGATGTAGGCATAACATCCACGATGAAAAATTACCTCGTGCTCACATCGAAAGTACTGGCTGCAAATATGGCCGCAATACTATCGGGAGACTCGAATCAGTTATTTTTTAATTCGCATATCAGAAATTGTGCATTGGAAAAAGAGAGAGGAAATGCTAATTTACATGCACACTGCAAACTTAAGATGAGACGCGCTATAGATGATGTAATATGATATTTGGGCGAATACCTATATCTGTGTTTCCTATTACAATTTCTCCTTCTCGGATGTCTACTGTCCATGTACTGTACCTACATGTGAATTTGAAAGTGTTATTAAATTTGTAGTTCAGGTCATCATAAATTAACAAATCACGCTAATGTAACTAATGCAACACTATTTTAATTTTAACCTCTTATTTACAGATTGATATTCAGGACATACTCAGACCGATGGTAGTATGCAATAGCTTTCATAAGCTCAGTTTATTTCTGTTATTACGAATGTTCCAGTCTTTTCTTCCACTTTATAACACGCGGAAGTGCTCTCTCATGTGCATGTTACAGTTCAGGCTGTTACGTCTATTTAAAGCTGTATTCACTGCACTATCGCTGGGGGGGGGGGGGGGGGGGGAGGCGCTCGGTTGACATGAACTGTGTTGTACTGTGATCTATAAATAAAGCCCCGCAGAAGCGCGCCAGGAACAATAATTACGGTCCTCAGCTGCCAGGATCCGTGTCATTGAGCGACCTCTGAGGGAGTGCCGCAAGAGCTTGGCCGCCTCTGCGCGGGCTCGAGAGGGCCTGGGTTCGGGTCCCGCCGTAAAGGCTGCTCGACGAGAAACCACCAAATCGAACATCGCGATGTTGCAATTTTGTGTATTCGCGATATTAGCATGATCGATATTTGCAATCGATTTCCGACACCCGTACTCTCGAAATAAGCGGTTACGATCAAGTTTTGCAATAACAGGCCTTTAGCTAAATCGATTTTTTTTTTGTACGATGATGATATTAGCGATACAGTGATATTGTTTATGATACAGCTATTATTTGGGATACCGTTATTCTTTCTGATATATTATTTTGATAGCCGATTATATTGTTGACGTTGATATTACTAGCAATACTGATATTATACAAATTGTTTACTTTTCCGTTGTTAGCATCCCTATCGAGGTGCAATCGCACTGAGCTACCACGGGCCGTGGGTTCGGGTCTTGGCGAGTCGTCACGTGATAGGTAGTAGTGGATTTAGGGTGGAGGGGAGGGGGAGGGCTCCGTGTCTTCGCCGCGGGCAGATGGCGGGTGGCCGACGCGCGAAGGGCAGTTATTCAACGGGCGGCGGCGGACGGCGCGCCGGACGGCCTGGCGCGCCTCCACGACAAACACCGCCGCCGCCGTAACTGCCGCCCCCCGAGTCCCGAGTGAAGTAACGCCCCCGTTCGGCGCCTCTCCTTGGCTCGCGATCGCCTTAGCTGCTTGCCGCGGTGGAAACCAGCTGTAAGGCTTGGTTCATGAACCACGCAGGAACGCAACATGCTAAATGTTCAGCAACCACATTTCAGAGTACCGGTTTATAAACCACGCAAGGCACAATAACGCAACGCAAGTATAGATCAATTTCAACCTTTTTTGACGTTAATACGTCTTTAAAATTTCTTCCATAGTGGGAGGCAATTCGAAAAAACGAATGATAACAAAATCGGGGGATACAGTTTGGTGTTGCAGCTACATATATCTATCATCTCCATCCGAAATTTAATTACACCGCTAGATAGCTAAAGGATCAAAGCATTCGTTACTGTAAGTGAGGACTATGACGCATCGCGCGCGGTGGAGGGGGAAGCGCCGCCATTTTGAGGTAATTTTGCTGCGTTTCGAGATTTACATTTAGTATAACTTTTGACTCGGAGAAGCTACGACGTTCGTTTGGATTTCAATCGTCAGCTCTCGTCAAAATCTATTGATTGCATAAAAACAGTAGTGTAAAATAGTTACAGTGAATATATATTGTGTTAAAATAGAAAATAGCGTATTTAATATTTTGTATAGAAAATATTATTCGTTACATATTCACGTACAACACACGGCCGTGTCCATGACACAGCCAAACCCTCTTTTTTTCCCCTTCGTTTTTTGGTTGGCGTTTTCGATGGCCATAGTTAAGAGGAGTGTTCTGAAAACTATTAAAGACCCATACTTTATGTGCATAGAAGAGCACGATGTTCTATTTATTATATGCGTAATGTTTACACGTTAAACTTTCACACAGTGAAAGGAAATAACGTTTTTAAATAAATTTATTTACAATTAATTTTGTATTCATGATAAATAAGAATGATGAAAATAAACCTTAAGTAGATTTTTTCCCCCCTTGATTTACAATTTTAAGATATAGCGTTGGTGACGTCGTGAGACTTGCGTGCTTCATTAAAGGATTATAATTTTCTTGCATTGGATGCGCTGTTGCGTCGCTGCGTGTTTGCATCCTTGCGTGGTTATATAAACCCAGCTGAAACGCGTCGGCTTGGAAATGTGATGCACTCGGCTCTGCTAGGAGAGGGATTATGCTCAGCCATCTTTATTTTGCATATTTTTGCTATATTTCTAATTTTGAAATATTTAGCAAAATTTTTGGTTGTGTAAATGTATAAATCATATCTCCCAGAATTTCTATACCTTGTGGCAACCACATACAGAACGGGGCAAAAAATGCGTATCGGTTTTGAAGGGCTAATAAAAAAACCGGAGCAGCTTACAGAAATGAGGTTTGTTTTACTGGAATCGTATACATCCTTTTTTTTTGTCAAGTTCTGAAGATCGCATCAGGAAGACGGTGGCCATCAGCAACAATGCATTTATAAAGGCGATTTCGGAACTTAGACACAACCTTTTATTTGTTAGAATACCTGATAAGCAATTAAATATGGTTATACTATGAATTTATTTAATATCCTGTGCAGAAACGGGAAATAACAGAAGCAGATTAATTTAGGATGGGGCCTATGCACAGGTGTTTGAACGCGACCGAGCTAGTGGGGGGGGGGGGGGGGGGGGTCTGCTGTGGTTGGGTGAACACATCACTCGCCTTCCACCAAAAACATCCTGGAGCTGTTCCCGGCGGAGTCGGAACTAGGAATTTTCCGCAAGGGGGAAAATGTGGCCGTTGCCGTCATCCGGCGGGTTTTCTAGGGCTAATTCCTCCCCCCTCCCCCAATCCCTTCTTCATTCCGTTCTCAGCTCATTCATCGCCCTTCATTGTCTCTAATAACACTAACGTGGGCGATACCTTAAGCCCCAAGTCCTTCTTTCATAAGTGAATCGCCTGGGTTGTAATGTTTTCGTAGACATCGTGATTAATATAGTGATGCGTTGGAGAATGTGACACATAACAGTTGCGGATTGTTGGTAAAACGTTGAGAAAACCCGATGGCTCACGGCATCGTCCGCCACGCTTCCCATTTGCGAAAAAAAAAAAAATAGTTTTACCCTGCCGACAATTGAAATTGCATCACGAGACTAAGCTGATAGAAGCCTTCGACATCCGTTTCCCAGGAATAAATGTCTTGATCGGGTTGATGTCCATACCACCTCTACTCCCACGGTCCTTGTGGGTGGTGGTATTTCCTACTACGGCTTTTGATTCAGTTTCTTTGTTCTTGCCTAGTTCTTATTTGTTGCGGAATACTTAAGATGGCCGCCTGGGCGGATCGTCAAACGACGTACAGAGCTCCAGGTTTTGGCACGCCATTTACAAACCGCTCGAGAGGGTCTGATTACGAATATATGTTAAGAGCCATTGTACGTGTCAATACACGTTTTATCTATAACGTATACCTTTTGGCCAGTGAAAAGGGATGACTTTTTGGGTATAAAAAATTCTAAATGGTATAGAAGTGTTCATAGAGCCTTTCCTTCGTCTTTCATATCCCAGCATATAATAATAGTCACCGCTCAAAGTCCCACAGAGGCGCGTTACCGCCGTGAAGACTGCGCTCCAGGTCGTCACCTGGCGCTTAGAGGCTGTGAGGCGTGCGATGCGCGAGCCGGTGTCGCCCTTATCGCCCCCGACAACACAACTAGAATCCCCGTAGTCCGATGACGCCGAAGTCCCAAAGGACGCATGCCCAGAGCAGAGCGCACTGTGAGCGTGGTGCCGCTGCAAAGGGCGCATCAACTTGCGGGTCGGGAAAACGTGACACAAGCCTGAAAAGGAAAACCAACACTTATTGCGAGTGACAGTGACGTAACTGCCCCCATGAGAGCGGAGCTTTGATAAAGGTACAAGCGTTAACATACTCATCAAAAACCTTGGCCTGGATTCCATCTATTCTCCGCATGATGAGTCAAACTCGATAAAAAATATCAAAGGGGAAAAAATGTTAACATATTTAGGCAGAGAATTTGTTGTCCTAAGTAAATGATGTGTATGAATCATCATCATCATCTGTCACCTAGACCCGCCATTTGAAAGACTAATGTACATAAAGAGTAAGAATGGCAGGCACCGCTTGTTAATTTCATGATTGCAGGCAAAACATTCATCATCTGCATCTTTTCCGGCAAAAATATGTTGGGTTTTATTGACGTGTGTCGTGAACAGGTTTTGGTGTATTTTTTTTTTGTTTTTGTTTTTGTCTGAGTGTGTATTTGTGTGTTTGTGTTTTTGTGTGTGATTTTTTGTGCGTGTGTTCTATTATTTCGTGTGTGTGTTTGTGTGTATGTGTTTGTGTGTATGCGATTTTGTTTGTGAGTGTTTTTGGGTTTGTTTTTGTTTGTATGTGTTTGTTTTTGTGTGTTTTTTGTTTTTGTTTGTGTGTATGTTTTCAAACACTTTCTCAGGGTGTCTACTGACCCTGGAAAACCTGGAAAACCTGGAAAAATCAGGGAATATTGTAATCAGGGAAAAATCAGGGAATTTTGTTAAAAATCAGGGAATTTTTGTTTGGTAGGTTGTAGTTGGCAATACGTTTTTTGTTTATTGATCTGCTTGCATTGACGTAGCATCAAGTGTATCGCGTCCCATTATTTTATTTTTTGATGGAAAATAACGAACAGTTCCCACGTCCATTTTCTTTGGTAAATATGTATTGTACGGATTAGCGCCAAAAAAAATCGTACAAATATGAAATAACTTTCATTATATGCTATCTTACGTCCTCTTTTCAGAACCGCCTGCGGAGATAAAAAATTCCAATTACTTTTGGAGATTTAGAATTTTTTAATATTCATTTTTTGGCGATTTTTTAAAAAAAAAAATTAAAAATCCGGAAATACCTTTATTCTGTGCTCTTTAACTTCCTCTTTTCATTAAACCCGGCGGAGATCAGAAATTCCAAATACTTTAGGAGATATGGAATTTTTTAATTTTCATGCTGTGCACTGATGCGGCCTTAGCGGAAGCCTACGATTCACACATCCTTCTGGACATACCCGAATACTCACGTTGGCAAGCCTTCTTTTCCTAAAATTAGCAAGAAGTACTTAAAAATACTTTAAAACATTGTGGATGGTTGGTTATATTAGGTAAGTATAGCTACATTAAAAAAACTGTAAAATCATTTTATGGTTGCTTAGCAAATAACTTTTTAATATGTAGCTATCCAGCGCTAGGAAACCGTTTACATGATTTCACAGTATTTTTAATGTAGCTATCCTAACCAAATCAACCATCCACAATGTTTTGAAGTATTTATAATGTAGCTAACATAACCTAATTGACCATTAGTTTTCATGAGTTGCATATTTATTTACAATAAACAAAAAAAAAAACCGGAGATGCACGATCGGGCGTTTGCCTCTCGTCTGTTGAAAGAAGGCTTGCCAACGTGAGTATTCGGGTATGTCCAGAAGGATGAGTGAATCGTAGGCTTCCCGCGTTTTCATTGTTGCTTGTTTACAAGTATGATTTTTTTTTTCGCGACATAGTTGAACGACTACATCACGTAAAAAGAAAATTACGTGAGTTCCTAATGTTCATCCTTTTTCCCGGTTTGTTAGGTCAGGTCATCTACATTATAAATACTTTAAAACTAAACAACCATTAAAATTAATTTTTATTATTTTTTAATGTCCGTTCAGTTTCAAAGTATTTATTCTGTAGCTGACCTGACCTAATCTACCTTTGTCCCGTTTTGTTATGTCAGGTCAGTTACATTATAAATACTTAAAACTATACAAGTAAAATTAATTGATATTATTTTTAATTTCCGTTTATTTTGAAGTATTTATCATGTAACTAACCTTACTTAATGGAAAATTTCTGTTATTTAGGCATTCACGCACACACGGCAAAATATAAAATGGCATCTGTTGAATGATTACATAGGGCTTGTATTGCAAAATAAGAACGGCGATATCTCCAAAAGTAATTGGAATTTTTAATCTCCGCAGGCGGTTTTGAAAAGAGGACGTAAAAGAGCATCTAATGAAAGTTATTTCATATTTGTACGATTTTTTTTGGCGCTAATCCGTACAATACATATTTACCTTTTCTTTTATTTACCATCGAATTCGGAAGTGGCGTTAAATCACGTGATACAAACTGGTTCAAGCTGGTCTGTTATCCTGCTGACGTACGTACTGCAGCATGTGCTTCCCACGTTCGGATTATACCGACAGGTGCATTTAATTTTAAGTATCTATGGATGCCCTCAACGTAATCTGGGCATTTTTGTTAGCTTTGAAAATACATATCACAGACACTTTTGGTGAAGAATCGCCATCGTTGCTAGAAATTGGTAGCTGTGGGCTTCATACGGTCCATGGTGCTTTCAAAACTGGAATTTCTGCTATACAATTGGATGCTGTTAGTTTTTTCAGGCACAGTTACTATTTGTTTATGCATGTACCTGCAAGGAGGGCAGATTACATTAGAATAACTGGATCAGAGCTTTTTTCCGAGAAATTTTGTGCAATCAGATGGAATACTGCAGTTGCTGAGCGTGCCATGAAAACTTTACCCCACCTAAAGAAATTTGTTAGTGAAGTTTCTATTTCATCTGTGTCTTTCAGTGTAGTGAAAAGTGCTCTTGAAGATAATCTTCTAGAAGTAAAATTGACATTCTTCTACTTTTTGGCATCAGAGCTGGAATTGTTTCTCACAATGTTCCAAAGTGAAGCACCCATGGCACCTTTTCTCTATGATTCACTGGTAGACAATTTATTAGCTTTGGCAGGAAAGTTTTTGAAACCAGAGGTACTGAAGAGCTTTATGGAGAAACGCAATGTATCTCAATTGGATGTAGATAACCAGGAAAATCTATTGACTGCTAACAATATCAAGTTGGGTTATGCAGTATGCCATGCCATCAAGAAAGAGAAAGTACTAGTAAAGTCTGTCCTGTTACTGAAAAATGATGTTAGGACTTGTCTAAAGGTTATGGTAAAAAAACATCAAGACAAAAGTCCCCTAAAGTACATACTTACCAAGGGAATTTCCTGCTTATGTCCGTCTGTGGCTTTAAATTCGGGTGTGAGGAAACAGCATGTGAATTACAATTTAGAATGTCTTCAAAACAAGTGGCTATAAGGACAAGAAGCTGATAACATTGAGTGATCATATCAGTTGGTATGTTCTTCGCAAGATTCTGAAGCACTGTTCTCGTCTTTTTCTTGAGAAGACTGGCGCTTTGATCTATTGTGGATGCTCATCCTTAAGGCACATACAGTAGCTGCCAAAACAGGCCTTCTAAAGTTTGTGAGGATGATGTTGGTACTTTCCAATGGAAATGCATCATTGGAAAGATGATTTTCAGTGAATTCTAATCTGCTGACTGAAAACTTGCAGGAAGAAATACTGATCGCACTAAGACAGATGTACGACTTTGTTCAACGTTCTGGAGGTGTAGAGCATGTTGATATCACCAAGTCCATGTTACAGTATATAAGAAATGCTAGTTGTAGGCGTAAGGAAGCCCTGCAAACAAAAAGAAAAGGAAGCTACAGACAAGAAGAAGGCAGATAAAGAAGAGTTGAAGAGGAGATCAAGGCATTGCAGTTGAAGAAGGCTCGTGTGTTGGATTTGGCTCGTTCTGAAGCAAGTGCAATAGACGCAAAAGTTGAGTCACTGCGAAATTGATGGGAGCTTCCTTTTACTTATGTTTTTGCAAAAGTAAGTGTGTGAAATATTTGTAGCAGCATGTTTTATTTGCCATCAATTGAGTCACTTTGGCCACGTCTGGAAGAAGGCTTTTTTTTTTTTTTTTTTTTTTTTTAATAATTTAAGTGCGTTGAAATATTTTGAAACCCGTCAATGTAC
This sequence comes from Bacillus rossius redtenbacheri, assembly GCF_032445375.1. NCBI lineage: Eukaryota > Metazoa > Arthropoda > Insecta > Phasmatodea > Bacillidae > Bacillus > Bacillus rossius. The sequence continues at coordinate 32,869,257 of NC_086330.1, forward strand.
TGTTATGCAGTTTTTTCAGTTTTGTGGAATGTCGTAATTGTGTTAAAGAAAACCTGGAAAAGTTCAGTTTTAGACCTGGAAAACCTGGAAAAATCAGGGAATTTCATTTACTAGATCTGGTAGACACCCTGCTTTCTGAAATATTATTTATTGGATTTCTGTCGTCATAAATCGCACAGACTAATTGCAATGAAATGTGTGTACTGTGAAAGATACAGTTGTATAATATTGCAGTCGACAAACATCAGTTAATTCCCTCCCTCTTTCCCCTTCTCATCTTCTTAAACGTTTCACCCTCTCCTCTTCCCCCACCACTCCTCCAATCCTTCCCCTACTCATATATCTCTCCTCTCCCAGGCGTTTCTCTGAACCGTGGTTGGCCGGCTTTCCCCTAACAAATTTCGAGACACGCGTCTGGCAAGAACGCGTGCCAAGATACGGGCGATACGTGAGGGAAAGGGCACAACCAGGGATGCCACTTATTCTCGGCCGATTTAGTTTCGAAGCAAGTAGATTGGCCGCCTGCCGAAACCAAGTTTGAACTTGCGTCGTAATGCTTTACTTAATGTTTCTGATGAAGAACATATAGCGTTGTGGAATGAAGATATGTTGTAGGGAGTGTGATTGGCGTTTGCTTACATTGACAACCTTATATGTACCTTGTATTAAAGCCTTAAAGTTAGACTTAAATTATCATTATTAAATTAATTTTAAAATTATATTTCCTTGTGTTGCTAAGATACGAGTTGGTTTTTGGAGGTTCCTTATTTGATGTGGCTGATATTCTCGGTTATGGGATTAGTATATGGAACCAAGAGCATGTTCAGGTACCAATCTGCACAACCTGTCGTGTCTGGTGAATGACAACAGTTAAATTCAGGTTAGACATATGGAATAAATTCCAAACGAGAGGAGAGTAGGTTAAGGTTGTTTTAAGCGATATCATATTTTACGATAAATATTTTGGTAAATATTAATAACTTACGTAGTTGGCTACACTCTCTGCAATTTATGACCGGAAGTGTTAACCAAATGGTGGAATAAAATAACTGAATAGTAGTAGCCTATGCTGGATTCATTGTAGACTTCAGTGTCTAAAAGCGCGCTACAAATTAATCTTGTTACTTATATTTTATTTTTTTGAAAGAGTTTTTTTTTTCAGAGTAATTTTTAGTCACGAAAAACGTGGTACAGATTTTTGAAAGCACTCAAGGGACTTACTTGCATTACACCTTTGTCAGGCTGCGCGCTAGTTCTGGAGCAATACCGCGCCAAAAGAACCAGCGATTTTCATTCTTATGTTGCCTGACCAACACGAACACACCCCTATCTAGTCTTAGCGTACGAGCGAATGTTTCCGTTCAGAGCTGATTCCGTTTGATCATCAACGACCGTAGCCGTTTCTCCCGTAGCCGACTGGTGAGGAAAGACTCGAGTCTTTCCAGTTCTGGCGTTGGCTACGCCACAAAATCTTTTGTGCGGCTGCCCCCCTGCCGAGTCGTAACATGATTGAACGACGCCAGGGCTACTCCGGCCAGCTGGTATATTTAGCCCGCGGGAGCGTGTCGCGGGTAGCGGGTAGCGGGTAGCGGGTAGCGGGTAGTGGGAGCCGGTGGCAGTTGGCCTGTCGGCGGGCGGCCACTCCGTCATCCGTGTCCAGGTTTACGGCCGGCCCCTGCTCTGCCAGGATTATGGCGCGACTGCCCCCCTCCCCCTTCTTCGCCACCACGCGCCATCTTGGTCAGCTCTTTTTCCTTGTAGCCGTGAGATCTGGCCTCACGCCTTTGACGAGTTTACAAATCACTCGCCAGAGAATATCCACCCTGCTCAGTCAGTGGCGTACCAGGGGGGTTGGGTTAGAGGAGATATGTATCCCCAACCCACCACCTCTGAATATTAAGGGGGGGGGGGGTGCAAAAAATATCGGTGACAGGCAGTGTGCTATTTTTTTTATGATGTAAGTTTAACTTGTTGCGACACACCTACAGTTTCAGTTACGTGAGAAATCGTTTCGCCGCCTACGGGTACTTGTGAAGTGGGTGTCTTAATGTTTTTTTTTTATTTTTTTAATATTGAATACATGTTTCGGGAACTCAGATCTGTTTACCGTCATCAGGCACAAGCCGACTGTTATCAAGTCAAGCGTTACAACGTTTTCGATTTGTTGTGACGATATTTACGATGTATCGGGATTTTCTATGTATAAATTTTTTTAAAGCGACGTATCGACACAATATCGACCCAGTCTCGAGGCACCGCAAAGGGGTTATCGCGGCGTGCGGTAGGTCAGCGAGCGTGAGCGATGGCGGGCTCTCACCGCCGCGCCTGGCTGGCCGCGCCGAGCGGGGACGAAGCCAGCGCGCCGCGCCTCATCGGTGGAAATAACCCGCGTGCGTCGGCGGCTCGGCGCTCGTCGACACTTCGCCCGCCAACCCTCCCTCCCTCCCTCCCTCCCTCCTTTTGTTCCTCCCCCGCACTCTTCTCACGCCATCTCGTGTTTTTGAAAGTGCTTTTGTTCATATTAAGTGTGCTTATTTTGAAGTTATGCTTCTAATGCGACTTCCAACAAGCTTGCGTTAAACGTTTAACGCTACCATGGAGAATTATTTGCATGCAGTTAAAAACTATTTTTTATTTATGCCAAATAAGTATAACTTCTCACGCGCGTACGTAAGTACACACACCCATTTTTTCTTTATCCAGCTTCTTTTTTGTTTTGTTTCTAATATACTTTTTTTAACATTGATAAAACCACCCTTTTCTTCTTTTGACTCGACTAGGGATCATATTTAAATAAAAAGTAAAGGTGCGCCTTTTTAAATATATAAATATATATATATATATATATATATATATATATATATATAGCTAATGACAACTTTCACATTCACAGTTTCATTGAATTTTGGTATATGCAAAGAATTAATAAAAAAAACAACCTTAATCTTTTTCATCTATTAGGGGATATATTTTTTTTAAAGATTTGTTAAATACTTACATTTTTGTTTTAAATTAAAATTTCTGGTATAGAACTTACCTTCCGTATAAGTCAATTCGTAGACATGTAATCAAACTGTAAAATATTACACCCCTCCCATTCTTTTTCCCTTTTTTAGGCTTTGCAAAAAAATACTTTCATTTTTTTTTTCATGTAAAATACGAAGGGAAATTCACAACTCCTTATTTTATGAATTAGGTAGAGGAGAAGGTCCAAAGAGGAGATAGGAGATATGTATCCCCAACCCACCACCTCTGAATATTAAGGGGGGGGGGGGGGGGCAAAAAATATCGGTGACAGGCAGTGTGCTATTTTTTTTGATGATGTAAGTTTAACTTGTTGCGACACACCTACAGTTTCATTTTGGTAATTACTGATTGATTTGTTCACTCAAAATGGATAATTTTGATGTCACTTACTTTTAAAAACTTTCCTGAAAAGGAAATTAAGGTTCCAAATGCAAAAAAAAAGAAGTTTTAGTTTTACAAAACCATGTTAAAAAAAAGTGTAAATATCTCTGTTTTTGAATGGTGGTCCAAATATGGGCTACTTTAAAAAAAACTAATTAATATATTATTAATTAATATCTAATAATACAGCAGATTTGTTCAATCACTTTATTAACAACTGTCTTATGAATTTACATTAAAAAAAATTATTAACCAGATTTTACTTACAAAAATCACATATATATACCTCTTTTTCCATTCCAGCACATTCGCAATGTGCCCAGCCTTCACACTTGTAGCACTGAATCCATATTTCCCCTCTAACATCATCTGAAAAGAGTCCATCACAGGAAATGAATATTGCATTGTCGTCACCAGGTTTATCCCCCAGAGGAACTGCTAACTGGTCACAGTCACTGTTGTCATCAATAGGAGGGTCCCTAAGGTCTTCTTCCGAGTCCGACTCCTCTGGCTGAGCTTTCATCCTTGGTCTTTTGGGTTGGCTTGGCGCTTTCGGCTTCTTTCTCTTTGCTTGAGTGCCTGATTCCACGCTCACGATTTTTCGACTGTAGTTCAAGGCTGTACGCTCCATACTTTCCTTCAGTTCTTCTTTGTAAGGAGATCCAGTTATGATGCAAGTCTTGGCACTCTTACGACCTCTATTGCTCTTTTTCTTTGCAACGATGGTTATCGGAGCTACTTCATACGGACTAACTAGTTTGGATGTTGAAGCTTGAGGGGTTGGTTTTTTATCCGGGGTGCTGAAATCTTAATGTTGATTTGTTAATGGTTGATCCATTTTGTGTGTAGTAGAAGGGTCAAGAAAATTGACAGAAGTTGCGGCAGAAAGTGGTGGGCTGCAAGTTTTATCAGCTTCCTGTGCAGCAGCCAAAAAATCACTTTCTGAGAAAATATGTTTATCAAGAGGGTATATCCCTGTGGTTCTGAAACCATTTACAGCAATCTCTCCAGTCTGAACTTTCAAATAGGCTTTGCCAAAGAGCTCCATTGTGTCATTTTGTGTGGCAGGGTGGTTAGAATGCCTTAACCATTTTCTAATTTCCTCACTGTAATGAGCCTTCAATGGACCCATGAAACTCTTGTCCAGTGGCTGGAGTTTATGGGTTGAGTTAGGAGGGAGGCACACAATGGTCACAAAGTTAGCCCTTGCCAAGTCAATTACTTCAATATTTCGCACATGGCTGTAATGCCCATCCAATACAAGAAGCACAGGGGACTGTTCAGTTGGTTTAATGTGTTCAATAAATAAAGACAGCCATTCGGTGAACAAATGAGTTTGTACCCAGCCAGATGGGTGGGCCCTTCCAATAGTTCCAGGAGGAGCACCTTTCATAAGTGTTGTGGCCATGTTCACCCTTGGGAAAATCACATAAGGAGGAATGAATATCCCGGAAGCACTCATGCATGCAATAACTGTGATAGCGCTACCTCTTTCAGCAGATGTCAAAACAGCCACTTGTTTTTTTACCTTGCCTTGAAATGACTAAAGGAATTTTACTCTGAACTATTGTCAAACCAGTTTCATCAATATTGAAAACTCTGTCTGGGGAAACTTAAATTTGTCATAGAGCTCTTCCAAAATATTGAAGAAGGCTTAAACATTTTCTTTGTTGAAGCCAAGGGCTCTAGCAAAAGAGGTTCCACACGGTTTTCGTAGAGACAAACAATCTCTGTGTGGTTTCATGAACAAATCCAGCCATGCCCTACCAGCTTCCACAGAATCTTTCCAGGGTGTTTCCAGGCCATTCCGAATGGCTAATTCAGAAGCCAAACGCCTCAAATCCTTAAGAGTGCATCCAAAAAAAGTTTTCTCCATGTCAAACAGGTAATCCACAATCTCAAGTTCCAACTCTTTCCCTAAGAAAGGTTTCCTTCCCAGCTTGACTTGAGCAGCTTGTGCAGGCTCAACATTTTTTTTACTCAAAGTTTGGAGAGTAGTTCTAGGAACATTGAAAGTTTTACTTGCCTTTAAAGTTCCCATCTTGCGTTCACGAACCGCTATGATGACTTCCATGTTGTGTGCGTCCCATTTCAACCTCGCGTTCTTTTTTTCATATTTGTCCTTCGTTCTGGGCATCCTAAACAGATTTAGAAAAAAAATAAAAATAACCTTCATCTTCTTACTTTGTGCTATAATTGTTTTGTTACGAACACCATTTTTTTTTAAAACACTAATTCATCTATATTTGCTCAGAATCGAAGTTAATATATTTAAATTAATTCAAGTAAATAATTTTTTTCCTTCAAATTAATTTAAAACTTTGCGATGACTGCATGGTCTAAAAACGGGCTACCATTGTTGGTCCAAAAACGGGCTAGCCTGATTTTAGACCATCAATGGTAGCCCGTTTTTAGACCATCTAGTACTTCAAGTTGACATTCCCGGCAGCCATCGAAAAACAAACAAATCAATCACAACAGTAGCTCTACAAGAAGCTCAGTTCATCTACTTAGAGGTGAGGTTGAAGTCATATACTTAACTGAATAACTAAGAAAGAGAGAAATTTAATTTCACCTACCTAGAAAAGTTTTGAGTTCCTCAAAAGTAGGTTTTCTGACAAAACAATTCGCGACCAACGACGTGGGTCAAGGGCAGCTGCCATTTGCTCACTACTCTTCTGCCAAATCTTACTGTTCCTTTTGGTGCCATTCCCGCGCATGCGCACAACTCCCTTCCCCCACTTTCAGCTAGTAGCCTGTATTTAGACCCTAGCCCGTTTTTGGACCTTCTCTTCTAATATCCGTTGCCCTAATTATTCCAAACTTATACTTTTTTTTAACCTCGTGGAGAAAATTGAAGAGTAATAAGCTTAATTAATATTGAATTTAGGTTGGCCTATATAATGCCAAATTTATCATCTCCTGCTTTAGTGGACTCCAATGTTAGGTAATCTTTTATAAAACTAAACTTACGCCCATTTCACTTTGATAAAAACGGAAATTCAAAAATGCTAATAATACATAACCAGAGTCCAACCATTCTCTTTACTAAACAAAAGTTAGCAATGTATGATTTTTTTTTTAAGTTTCAAATGATTATCGTTTATACACAATACGATTAGCTACGGTGATTAAAATTCTTACTACAAAACGAAACTTTTTTATTTCGTTAACGATGGAATTTTTTCTAACGATTATAGCCTAGTGTTTAAATGAGATAAAGAGATTACCAAAAAAAAAAAAAAGTGCCATCGAAAACTGTTCAGTTGTTTTGGCTTGGTACTGATACAGACAGACAAAAATTTTCAACTATATAAATGTGCGCTATAAACAGTGTAAATCATTTCATAATTTCTGTGCATGTAGGCTTTTTTTTTACCCCGAAAATTGGTTTTTGGTAAGTGGCGTAAGTTCGTTGTGACGGAGGGTAGTAGGTTGAGGGTTTTTAAACCGATTTTATTGCTATACACACATTCGCCCAGGACGGAGATCGAATCCGTGACCCCAGACGTGAGTTCAAATACTACTCTCCCTCCCCACCACCAAGCACGAATTTGCTTGTCACGGCCCTAAACCTCCAGGCTTTCGGTTTTCATTGGGGTCGTGGAAAATTTCTAAAGAAAGGCTTGTTGAACCCCTGTGTGGTTATCGCGACTAAAGTGGCCTTGATTTATAGTTTTAAACTCACGTTGTTATAAGTTACTTTAATCTCGTAGGTATTCGGTCCGGGAGAAGGGGGGGGGGGGGGGGGTGTTTAATTATTTTTACCTGAACAGGGGCCTAAACTGTTCAGTTCCTTGGTCGGTTATTCATGTTAATTGGGTGAAACTAGGTAGTGTTTGGCGGCAAGTTATTTGATTCTTTTATTTCGTTAATGATGTTGCAGGAATCTTTAATGAGGTGATCTTTTTTCTGAGGCCATACTTGTTCTTCATCGGGGGAAAAAAATAGCGATAAATACTTTTTCTAAAATCTTTTTTTTTTTTATATTTTTAGCTGAGAGAAAAATGAATATGTAAAACTAGACTATATTCCTGCGACACAGTCGATATGCTCGCGGTAGTTGAACTTCCTCGTGTTGAAACGACCCGGAAGTAGTGACGACGTGATTCAAGAGCTGACGCTGACTTGAAACAGCGGTCTGACGTCTTGAAACGAAAATAGAGCTCTTGGAAGTTATTTCTGGTTTTACGACATACTTAGGAAAGATGTTTGCGTACCGAATAGTCCCAGGACTGGCTGGCTGGCTTCCCGACCTCTTGGGGTATTTATTGCCTTTTCGTGTCTTATAGTGCAGTTTTTTTCCCTCAGATATATTTCACTACTTAAAGACTGAATATTATTTTTTGTTGCAAACATTGTTGCCAAATAGCTTTTTGTAAAAAAAGGCAGGCAAGTACCCTTAATTAAAATTATGTTTGGCTAATTACACCACGGTTACTCACTAAACGTTAATTGTCCGTGGTTCCACAATTGTTGACGAACAAAATTTTAACTCAATAAGAACTATTTTAAAAACATTTATTTGTATAAATCTATAATTACAAGATGGTGGGTTACAATGTATGTAATATTATCGTTATTCACAGTGCAAAAGGCCATTTGTCTAAAAGCTGCATACGAAATATTGCTGTTATAACAGTCAGGTACAAAAACATAAACATTTTGACGTCTGGTCATACCTTTTACATATTGGATCGGCTGACGACATAAAATATTTTGCTAATTGGTAGGAATCACAAGATGCTACACAATTGTAATAATGAAAACAAAAATGAACCTGTAGTGACGATATCACTACAGGTTCAAGCTTGCCAAACAACTGGCACAAATTATATTCCACGCGCACATTTTCACAGTTTCTTTGAGACCCCTTCCGTCTCCCCACATCATCGACGAACGTTCATTTTGTGTCCAACTCGATGATAACGTGATGCTGATCATGAATTTCCAACCGAAATGTAGAAGCAAACAGTTTCAGTGGCTGTTGTTCTACTTCATATTGCTGAAGCTGGTACTTAACTTCGGATGTTGCAATTATAAGTAAATAATTTCCCTGTATTACTAAATACATTCTATGGCGAGAGAGAAAGAGAAGAGAACGAGAAGAGAGAGGATGTGTGTTGTATTCTCAGGCCGGCAGTTCGGGTAAACATATGTTCCCAGTGGTTTCCTGATATCACTCAAGGTGAACGCTGGAATAGTTTCTCACCATAGGCCACGGCCGATTCGTTCCTCAGTATCACTGATCGCCCATCGAGTGTTTCCGTCTCTTATCGCCTAAGTTGTTGACGGGAATTAAGGCTTGATCTCACGTGATACGTTGGATTTTACATATTATAGTCATTACTAGGTGTTATTTAGGGCTAAAACTGAATTTTTAACACGATACCGCCCTTGCATTTGTCGTTCTGTCACTAGTATTTTCAACAGATATTCACCAAGTGTTATATGAAAACTTGTGCAAACTTTTACATCCATTATATTACACTAAGTGAATATTTGTTAAAAATATATATATATATTTATTGTAGAACAAAAAATGCAAGGAAAGTTCTTGTTATAATTTCAGTTTTAGCCCTAAAATAATAGTAAAAATTTGAAGACTAAAAATTCAACATGGCGTGTAAGACCGAGCAATAAAACTCAATTGAGTAAGGTAAACAAAATTTATCCGAAATTTTACTTGAGATTTAGCGGCTAATACTAATGCAGGGTGGCCACTCACCGGGAAAACCGGGAAAACCGGGATTTATCAGGGAAATCACGTTGATCGGGAATTATCAGGGAAATGTCAGGGAATTTTTTTAATAACCGGGAATTTTTTGTGTCATGTATATTTCCCTGCCAACCATTACGGATTTTCCGTAATTATTACGGATTTAACACAATATCACGGAATTACGGAACATCGCTGGTTTATTACGGAAACGAGGCTTTGTGCTGCTGGGTAACGGAAAAAAAATTCCGTTTCTGGTGTGCGTGTTTCGTGAACGCAGTTCGAATACATCACGTGGTTGCGCAGATAACGGAACTGATAAATGTGCGCATGTACTGTCGAAATAAGTAGATTAATTGTTGTGTTTTGTAATAGAAATGGTACGGTATTACGTCCGTTGTACGATACAACTAGTACATATTCTCGGACTTTTCGTCTGTTAGCTACTTACATCACGATAATTTTTGTACGGTACTTTGGCTAACCTGTCTTGTGTTATTTACTTTCTTGAAAGCCATTTTTTCCATCAAAGTGTTTTTGTCGTGTGTACAGACGTGAAACCTTTTTATGTTGTTCGATAGTGTTGTGTTCTTCAGTGCCGGTTGTAGAAATGGAGCGTGTGACAGAACAATGTGTATCTGGGTCAAAAAAAAAAAGAACGTTATTCTTCAGAACTTTCGACCAAACTATGGCCATGCTTGTCATCTTCAAATGTTTTGGAACGCCACGCTTTTTGTAATGTATGCACGTGTGACTTTTCGATTGCGCATGGTGGAAGGGATGACTGAGGACGGCATATTGAATCAAAGAAACATGCAGAACATTTTAAAGCCGTGACGAGCAATAAATCTATATCGTCGTTTTTCGCTACATCTGAAGAAACGAAAGTAACAAACGCAGAGTTATTGTTTACAAGTTTTTTGGTAGAACACAATTTACCGATAGCAGTAGCCGATCATTCGGATAATTTGTATAGAGCTATGTTTCCGGACTCAAAAATTGCACAGAAATACAGCTGTGCGAGAGCAAAAACATCTGCTTTAGTGGAGTATATGGCTGGTGAAACTAAATTGAAACTGTTGAATCTTTAGTAAGTGGACCATTTGCTTTAGCTACAGATGGGAGTACTGATTGTAATGCAGTGAAGATTTATCAATTAGTTGTTTCACAACTAGAAATGTTACACTTCAAAAATGAATTAAAGAACAGTTATCAAAAGTTGTGTGAAAAAATGTTTGAGCACTCGCCACTGAATTACCCCTTTACATAAAACAAAACACAGACTGCATGTCATTTAACGGGACGCTATAATGTAAAGTGACATATTTAAAATGTATTTGTTATTTAACGAACTTCCGTATGTATATAATGAAGAAAATACAGCAGGGTGCTAAAATATGAGTAATCTCTTTCTATAATATATTTTTCATCAAAAGTATGTTTTTTTTTGTAATTGTAAATATCAGGGAAATTTTGAATTTTTAATCAGGGAAATCAGGGAAAAATCAGGGAATATTTTTGGTGACTGTGAGTGGCCACCATGTAATGAATGTTGGTCTACCTGACGCTACCTACTTACATACGAGTAATTGAATGAATGGAGGACAAGTCGTATACGTAGAGTTCATTCAAAACAATGATGGACGAAGCGGTGTGGAAGGAGAAGGGACGGAACGTATTGGTGTGAGGAAACGGAAGCACCCCGAAAAAAGACCATCTGCTCACGTCATTGTCCGCCTTGGTGGTAGGCGAGTGATCTACGATCCATCGAACTTACACACTTAAAAAAAAAAAAAAAAAAAAAAGAAAGAGAGAGAGAGAGGCTTGTGGCCGTCACTTGTGTCAGAAGTGACTCTTCACACTTCAGCCATTTAATACAACCATAAAACAAAACATTCACTAATTCACTTGAAACCACCAAACACCAAATAATAAAGTACACAATAGATGTTCACAATGAAAAGAAACATGGCGTCGAAAAACCTGCAAAGATAATTACAGTCGTCTCCCTCTCCGCCATCGATCGCCCCACTCCCGGATGTTGCCCTTTTCGTTAGGTTGTGATGAGTCAATCTCCCCGACTTACCCTACCGTCGGTAAAGAAGTTTCACTTCAAAAACTACACTGTTCTAACAGGCTACCAGACTAGGACCCCGCACAGGCAGAGTTCAGCCTTCCGATCGGCCCGAACAAGCAAGACTGACGTGTGTGAGGCTGCGGGCCGGCTCATCGTCGGGACTGTAGTGCTGTGGTAACTCCCGCAATGGCGCCTGTCGGGCGGAACTGACGTGTGTGGGGCTGCCGGCCGGCTCATCGTCGGGACTGTAGTGCTGTGGTAACTCCCACAGTGGCGCCTGTCGGGCGGAACTGACGTGTGTGGGGCTGCCGGCCGGCTCATCGTCGGGACTGTAGTGCTGTTGTAACTCCCGCAGTGGCGCCTGTCGGGCGGAACTGACGTGTGTGGGGCTGCCGGCCGGCTCATCGTCGGGACTGTAGTGCTGTGGTAACTCCCGCAGTGGCGCCTGTCGGGCGGAACTGACGTGTGTGGGGCTGCCGGCCGGCTCATCGTCGGGACTGTAGTGCTGTGGTAACTCCCACAGTGGCGCCTGTCGGGCGGAACTGACGTGTGTGGGGCTGCCAGCCGGCTCATCGTCGGGACTGTAGTGCTGTGGTAACTCCCACAGTGGCGCCTGTCGGGCGGAACTGACGTGTGTGAGGCTGCGGGCCGGCTCATCGTCGGGACTGTAGTGCTGTGGTAACTCCCGCAGTGGCGCCTGTCGGGCGGAACTGACGTGTGTGAGGCTGCGGGCCGGCTCATCGTCGGGACTGTAGTGCTGTGGTAACTCCCGCAGTGGCGCCTGTCGGGCGGAACTGACGTGTGTGGGGCTGCCGGCCGGCTCATCGTCGGGACTGTAGTGCTGTGGTAACTCCCGCAGTGGCGCCTGTCGGGCGGAACTGACGTGTGTGAGGCTGCGGGCCGGCTCATCGTCGGGACTGTAGTGCTGTGGTAACTCCCGCAGTGGCGCCTGTCGGGCGGAACTGACGTGTGTGAGGCTGCGGGCCGGCTCATCGTCGGGACTGTAGTGCTGTGGTAACTCCCGCAGTGGCGCCTGTCGGGCGGAACTGACGTGTGTGAGGCTGCGGGCCGGCTCATCGTCGGGACTGTAGTGCTGTGGTAACTCCCGCAGTGGCGCCTGTCGGGCGGAACTGACGTGTGTGGGGCTGCCGGCCGGCTCATCGTCGGGACTGTAGTGCTGTGGTAACTCCCGCAGTGGCGCCTGTCGGGCGGAACTGACGTGTGTGAGGCTGCGGGCCGGCTCATCGTCGGGACTGTAGTGCTGTGGTAACTCCCGCAGTGGCGCCTGTCGGGCGGAACTGACGTGTGTGAGGCTGCGGGCCGGCTCATCGTCGGGACTGTAGTGCTGTGGTAACTCCCGCAGTGGCGCCTGTCGGGCGGAACTGACGTGTGTGAGGCTGCGGGCCGGCTCATCGTCGGGACTGTAGTGCTGTGGTAACTCCCGCAGTGGCGCCTGTCGGGCGGAACTGACGTGTGTGGGGCTGCCGGCCGGCTCATCGTCGGGACTGTAGTGCTGTGGTTACTCCCGCAGTTGCGCCTGTCGGGCGGAACTGACGTGTGTGAGGCTGCGGGCCGGCTCATCGTCGGGACTGTAGTGCTGTGGTAACTCCCACAGTGGCGCCTGTCGGGCGGAACTGACGTGTGTGGGGCTGCCGGCCGGCTCATCGTCGGGACTGTAGTGCTCGCAGTGGCGCCTGTCGGGCGGAACTGACGTGTGTGAGGCTGCGGGCCGGCTCATCGTCGGGACTGTAGTGCTGTGGTAACTCCCACAGTGGCGCCTGTCGGGCGGAACTGACGTGTGTGAGGCTGCGGGCCGGCTCATCGTCGGGACTGTAGTGCTGTGGTAACTCCCGCAGTGGCGCCTGTCGGGCGGAACTGACGTGTGTGGGGCTGCCGGCCGGCTCATCGTCGGGACTGTAGTGCTGTGGTAACTCCCGCAGTGGCGCCTGTCGGGCGGAACTGACGTGTGTGAGGCTGCGGGCCGGCTCATCGTCGGGACTGTAGTGCTGTGGTAACTCCCGCAGTGGCGCCTGTCGGGCGGAACTGACGTGTGTGAGGCTGCGGGCCGGCTCATCGTCGGGACTGTAGTGCTGTGGTAACTCCCGCAGTGGCGCCTGTCGGGCGGAACTGACGTGTGTGAGGCTGCGGGCCGGCTCATCGTCGGGACTGTAGTGCTGTGGTAACTCCCGCAGTGGCGCCTGTCGGGCGGAACTGACGTGTGTGGGGCTGCCGGCCGGCTCATCGTCGGGACTGTAGTGCTGTGGTAACTCCCGCAGTGGCGCCTGTCGGGCGGAACTGACGTGTGTGAGGCTGCGGGCCGGCTCATCGTCGGGACTGTAGTGCTGTGGTAACTCCCGCAGTGGCGCCTGTCGGGCGGAACTGACGTGTGTGAGGCTGCGGGCCGGCTCATCGTCGGGACTGTAGTGCTGTGGTAACTCCCACAGTGGCGCCTGTCGGGCGGAACTGACGTGTGTGGGGCTGCCGGCCGGCTCATCGTCGGGACTGTAGTGCTGTGGTTACTCCCGCAGTGGCGCCTGTCGGGCGGAACTGACGTGTGTGAGGCTGCGGGCCGGCTCATCGTCGGGACTGTAGTGCTGTGGTAACTCCCGCAGTGGCGCCTGTCGGGCGGAACTGACGTGTGTGGGGCTGCCGGCCGGCTCATCGTCGGGACTGTAGTGCTGTGGTAACTCCCGCAGTGGCGCCTGTCGGGCGGAACTGACGTGTGTGAGGCTGCGGGCCGGCTCATCGTCGGGACTGTAGTGCTGTGGTAACTCCCACAGTGGCGCCTGTCGGGCGGAACTGACGTGTGTGAGGCTGCGGGCCGGCTCATCGTCGGGACTGTAGTGCTGTGGTAACTCCCGCAGTGGCGCCTGTCGGGCGGAACTGACGTGTGTGAGGCTGCGGGCCGGCTCATCGTCGGGACTGTAGTGCTGTGGTAACTCCCACAGTGGCGCCTGTCGGGCGGAACTGACGTGTGTGGGGGATGGCCGATCCGTCGGCCGGGCTTTCATCCAGTTCATATACGTGCAAAGAGAGACATCGTCGCACGGTGGACTTGATGATCGTGAACTGTCTGTCCGAACTGAAGGTGTGTGGGGGAGAACCTCCCGCCCCCAAGGGGTGGATGGGAGTCAGCTTACAGATACTCTTGAGCCAGAGCCTTGAAACACACTTGACACACACACCAAGAGGGCAATTTCCCTCCACCCTGTTCATCTCGTGCATCGCACAATGCCATCAGGAGCTCCAGAACAGGGCTTCGCATGATTTCCAGTCCGATTCATCCTCCATAATCCCGTTCAGGCATGCTCAACTGGGCCCCCCCTTAGCTCTTCAACAAACAAGTGAAGAACCAGGTAACCTTTCGGTCGGGACACCGAAATCCCCATCAGACTGCGTCAAATGCGGGTAGGGATGATCGAAGCGCCAGTTTTCCCTGATCACGACAGGCCCCAACGTTTTCTTCCCCAGTTCTCCAGCCGAACTGAAGGCCGAACTGCGCGCGTGTGTGTGGGGGCCCCCTGAGCTTGCGTGATGAGCGATGTGTTCGCGCGAGTCGGTGTCTTCAGCGGGAGGTAGCGGGGAGCCGGGGAGCTCGTGACGTATCGTCCCAGCGGAGCGCTTCCCAGAATCCTCCTCGCGGTATCGCGCTGGACCACATCTCGTCTCGAAGGAGCGCCCGCTGGCCTCCACAGTGGCCCTCTTTGGCTGTCGGGGCTGCCGGGTCGTCGGTGCCTCGTCACCGCCGCGTGTCCGGCGGCTGCCTGACCAGGGCTCAGAGCTCACAGTACTCTGGTGCACAGTAGCGGCGCATTTCTAGCGAAGATATTTGCCGTGTAATTTATTTTCTCAAAAATTTAACAAAACGTTATACTGCTGGTGTGTATCCAATACAGATAAAATTACCAGGAGATTTTAATTTAAACCTTTTGGCGCGTACAATTAGAACGCACAATCTGGTATCATTTGGAAAAGTGTTTAAAAGGTGATAAACTTACTGGCTGTAATATTTATTTACGTTGCAGACCAATTACAAGTTGCCCACCGTTATGCTTCGTGTTGGTACGTGGCACACAAGGCTCGATAATGATACAAGTACCTTGATAAATCACTCCTAGGTGCTCCTGAGCACTCTTGTCGGGTGCCCGGTTTGGCGCAGGTCTCCTTGCAAGGCACTACCACAGAGTATATAAGTGAACCAGAGACGAAATAGAGGCGCGGTCTCTTTGATCTTGGCGAACTCGACAGCAGACAGTCGAAAATTTGGCAACCATGTTTGTGGCGTGTGCGCTGCTTATAAACACATGTTGAATGCTACGTTTTCCTGAAGTATGGATCATTATTCCGTAAAATTTCTACTCGACACATAATAATATTCAATTTGCCATTTAGGTTTAATGCGTGGACCATACGTAACGAATGCATTCATTTACGATTCATGCGTAGATTGGCTAGTGGTGAAGTATTATGAGACGGTGATTTTTTGTTGTGTTAGAGCGTGTTTAATTAAGTGACGAGCCTATTTGTCCGTGTGTGACGGCGTGTTTGCATAGGCAACTTACGAAATATTTTATTTGCGTGAAATCAGAGGTTATACAGCACACAATCCATGACCATATCTGCATACAAGAAAAAATAATGGGAAGACCTATATCAAAGTAAAGCATGGAAAGTATTAGGCCTAGTTCTAGGACAGTAGGTAGTCAACCTGTTGCAATAAATTCAAATTATATAGTAAATATCAGGAATAGCTTCTCGTGAAAAAGTCTTGAAAAACAAACCCCTGTTTTTACTAAAGAACTAACTTAATCTCATTTGGGTGAAAGTTCCGTATTGCGTATCCAAGTTAACCCTGTGGTCCTGATGGTACGATTCTGATGGCACGGTCTTGTACAGCTGACCCTGTGGTACATGATGCTTTTTTTTTTTTTTTTAGCAGTGGGAGAGACACGTAGCGTTGAGGCGCAGCGCGAAACCTGATGTAATTTATCTTACAAATAATTTATTTTTTATATCAGCTTTCGCGCTGTAAAATGCGTCGGCGCTACGCTCATCCCCACTGCTAAAAAAAAGAATCATGTACCACAGGTTCAGTTGTACAGGATCATGCCATCAGGATCATGCCATCAGGATCAAAGGTATATCTGGATACACCTGGATACGCAATACGGAACATTTACCCTCATTTGTTAAGTATAAGGTTAGATTACATTGGGATAAGGTTTATTAGGTTACAATTATGTTTGGTTAGGTTTACCTTAGGTTAGGTAACAACTGATTATGTTTCAATGTTATGAAATCATTACTCAACACTATATGTACCCACATGAAAAAAGTACATATACCTAAATGAAAATTTTAGCCCATCACTTATGTTTTAAAGCACTCTGATGGTTTTACTAGAAAACTTATAGGTCTATTAGCAGCCATTTTATTTTAACACGCTAGGCCAATTTTAATTGCGATAATTCCTATATTCGTTTACTGCATAAGTTAACAAACCCACATTACACTCTAAAATATTACTGATAATTAAGATAACAAATAGAAGAAGGAAAGTAACAGCCACATTTTGCAAGTTGTGGAATCAACATTGCAGAACTTATAGGTACTAGGTTGACACGTTATTTTTACTTACAGTATTTCATCTATAGGAAATCTGAAGAAGCTTCTTTTTTCAGGTTGACCACTGTTGTTTGAACAGTTTGGTGCCGAGCACCAAGTGGCTCCAAAACGTTTTCGAAACTCATTCATTTTCATAAAACTGATCTCTGCAGCATCCCAAAGTTTAAAACGCTATACCAACGCCAGAATTATACTTGCCACAAAAATGGCGGCTAGCCTACGATGTGTCAACACGGCGAGTTCGGGTGTGCACAGCTGATTTCGCCTCTGGTTCTTATCTCCTCTGTGGTACTACGGTCGTTCGTAGCGAGCTGGGGAGGGCGAGCAGCCAGACTTGCAAACATTCACACTTCAGTGCCCCCCCCCCCCCCCTCCTCATGTTCTTTAAAGACGTGTGTAGCGCCCACCGAGTAACGAAACTTGTGCTGTTCAGGCTCAGGCAATTTTCACAGACAAATAGGGTATTCGGAACCGTAACCGATTTTCAGAACCGGGATCTTTCGGTACTAGTCTTCAACGGAACCGAGAATTCCCGGTACTTTCGGTACTCGGTTCTTGGAAAAATTACAAAGAGCGAAGCTTCGTTAAAATTGTGTACTTACTAATTTCCTTAACACAATTCACAAAAATGTTGGGTATTACTATTTACGCACAAGGTCTACAGTTAATAAAAATAAATATAGTTTAAAAAACTAAAGAAACATGCTTTTAAAGATTATCAAACTAAAAAGTAAAAAATAATTTTAAAATTAAATTTATGACAATAGTATATAAGCAATACTAGTATAAATGAGAAAAAAGCTTGAGGCGCTTTGTGCCATATTTTTTGAATACTAAGCGCCCCATGCTTTTTTCTCATTTATACTAGTATTGCTTATATACTATTGTCATAAATTTAATTTTAAAATTATTTTTTACTTTTTACTTTGATAATCTTTAAAGGCACGTTTCTTTAGTTTTTTAAACTATATTTATTTTTAACTTTTTAGTTTGATATTCTTTAAAAGCATGTTTTTTAGTTTTTTAAACTATATTTATTTTTAACTTTTTAGTTTGATATTCTTTAAAAGCATGTTTTTTTAGTTTTTTAAACTATATTTATGTATAATTATCATAGGGAAATGAGTTACCGACACTACCTATTACCATCTGAGATAACTATTTGGAGTTGCAACGTCACAAAGAAATGGTAAAGTCTCTCCGAATCATTTACAGTTAGATGTATGGATATAATCTTAGAATTTACCGGGAAAAAAAAAATACTTTTTTTTTTCGGCGTGGCCGGGAGAAGAACCCACGATCGCTGGATCCGTAAGCTGACTTCATCAGAAGTCGCGCGCCTTAGACCGCTCGGCTAACGAACGTAATGAAATGGGTGGGACATTTTACTGTGATGAGTCACTCACTCTTAGTCGAAAGAGTTACAGACGGACAGACAAACATACAGGTGAAGCTAATATAAAGCATGTAAAAATGTAACGCTTCTTCGTTAGCCATCGTGAACTCGTATTGGGTTTAGCAGAGAAAAAAAAAAGAACACAGCCTTCCATCTCATTTTCAATTCAAGTTTGTTCTAACCGCCCTCTTGCTTGCTTACCTTCAGTCCAGATCGATAATTTACCATAAACGCACCGCCCAGTCCAGGTGCATACACTCCCAGTTAGGTTCGTGTTGACTCAGCCCGAGTTACGTCCACCTCAAACATTAAATATAAACAAGACAATAGTCACACCCACTCTCGAGTGTGTATTGTGCGTCATGCCAACTGTTAGGATGTGAACATGGTGCATATACTATTCATTTGACCTTTTACTTAAAAAATTAGCAGGGGCATGTATGTGTCGCGAAAAGATTCCGAGACCAGCTGAAAGTTCCAACAAAATGGAATCGTTTGTGTCACGTGTTTGGGTGAGTTTCTTTCAGGTAGGGGAGAGTTGGGTAAAACAGGGTAGTTGGGTAGAACGGGGTACCACTGTTATTTTCCGTACACGTGCTGCTATCTGTGTGTACGTTTGGTAAGTTACTCCTCTACACGTCGTCACTAGAGTGAGGTAGTATGAAGTGTCGCACAATATTCTTTCGTGCGTAATAATGGAAATTACAAATTTATGATGTTTCACTAAAATGTTTAGCGTGTATTGGCTATACAATATTTAATCAGTGGTTGCAGATATATTTTATGGTAAGTTGTATTCAAGTAAAGTATTATATTTGCTATGTTGTGCCATAGTAACCGATGAAATTGACGGGTGTTAAGATTTTCTGTTTTCGTTTTTGCTTGAGAACCTGCATGTAGGGTAAAACAGGGTACACAGGTAATGGGTAAAACGGGGTAGTACCCCGTCTGCCCAATCAGTTTCCTGTTTTAACCATCTTTTCGATCAATTGTGCAAATGACTTTTAAAATTAAAAATAGTATTTTTATGCACACTAAATGTTATACAGAGTTACCTACAGTACATTTATACAGTCACCCAAAAGACAACTACTGACCGAGCTAACTCCAGGCCTTCAGAAACGAGAGTAAATGACACTGTTGGTGATATTCCATTGACTGCTGCAACAACTGACCGAGCTAATTCCAGGCCTTCAGAACCGAGTGGAAATGACACTGTCGGTGATATTCCACTGACTGCTGCAACAACTGACCGAGCTAACTCCAGGCCTTCAGAACCGAGTGGAAATGACAGTGTTGGTAATATTCCTGGGACATCTGGTTTGGTATCTTCACCAACTGAATCTCGTTTAGGCCTATCTTATAAAAACAATCGAAGTGCTTCATCAAACAGTAGCTTCACAATCCACCGACTACAGTGATGCCGATTCCCCATGCCAAAAGAATTCCTGCAGAAGGAAGAGGACGACGAAGTGGCAAGGCAGCTGTGCTGACCGACTCGCCATATAAGAACGAACTAATTATTATTCAGTCAGCTTCACCAAAATCTTTAAAAAGGAAAAATGCTGGTGTGTCTAAATCTCAAAACAGTTCTAAAAAACATATGAATAAAGAAGACAGCAACAAATCCATACCAACAGTAACTTTGCGTGTGTCTGATGATGATGACGTTCCTTGCATGTATTGCGCTGAACAGTTCTCCACTTCAAAATCAGCCGAAAGTTGGGTGCAATGCTTAAAGTGTCATTCTTGGAGCCATGAAGGATGTGCTGGTATAGACACAGATGACTGTAGGCCATGTGAATGTGATTTCTGCCAGTTTGGAATATAGACTCTGGCCTTATTTTGTGTTCTGACGGGCCTACTAAGCCATATTAGGCTAATTAAACAATCATATGTTTTGTCAGATATTTGGGTTAACCGCATATGCAAGGTTGTATTATACATAATTAGATTATGCTATTAGACTAACCACTTCCTCAAAACTAACAGTGATGTGTTATTGTTGTTCAAACAATGTTTGTGATTTTCCGCAATCCAATGTTTTTGTGAAGTTTTACTGCAAATATAGAGGAACATGTAAGGTGAAGGCTTATAAATGAATTTTTTTTCTTAATTCTCATATTTTTACTGACAATTGTATTTATTTGTCACACTACATGTTGTTCAGAATTTTTTATAATGCACATATTTAATCATTTAAAAATCTGCTTTCTGTACCCCGTTTTACCCAACCAGTTGGGTAAAACAGGGTAGTGTGCATACATTCAAATAATGAAAAATCTCTGCAATAATAATATTTCAGAAGACACGGTACTAGTTGCAGAATTAAACTCACATTATAATCTACGCATGCTAATGGTTTCATACATATACCGCAATATTAAAACAATAAATTTAAGCGATTTATACTAAGTACCCCGTTATACCCTACTCTCCCCTACTTGTCGTTTTGTTTCAACACCAGTCACAGTAATTCAGTGCGGAAGCAAACGCGTCCTTAAGGCTCGGTCAAATAATGCAACGACTTCTCGTATACGTATACGTATACGGATACCTTGTTACAGTCTAATAGGCACTCAGAATTTTTTTCGCGAAAAATGTCTGCCTCTACAAATTAGGGACCATACCATGAATTCATGAGAAATTTTCCATAAAATGGTGTAGGGCAGGGGTCGGCAGTCCGCGGCTCGCGAGCCGCGTGCGACTCTTTTCGTAGCATTGTACGGCTCTACAACTCACTGAGCTGCAAAACAAATACCTAAAATAGAGAAAATCATATTTGGTACGTGGATAATCTTCTTGAAACCTATAGATTCTCTTCAATGAATCAAATAAAAAAATTAATTAAGTAGTAAAATAACAGACAACTTAGAATCATGACTAAAATGGAAAATAAGTAGTTACCTGCTAGATATAGCTAAGCTTTCGAAAGAGATGAAAGTTCACCGTTCCAACTTACAAGGGGAGGGCACATTAGGTGCTTTTTGATTTTAATAATTAATTAAAATAATTGAGGTTTTTTTGTTTTGTCAGTAGAGCTCTACTAATGACTTATCATTTTTTTACATGTGCCTGTTTTTTTTTACTTCTGAGTAACCTTTATTTTTAAGACTTTATGTTGTATTTGTGGATAAAAGTGTTGATTTTATCTCTTTTTAATCGTCTTAAAATTCCACGTGGAAACAGAAAATACATGTTGTGACTCTCTAAAAATTTGGAGAATATCTCTATTGAATATTTGGATATCTCACTCAAAAGTCTGCCTACCCTGGTATAGGTTAATAGCATATGTTTAGGAATGTTACTGAAAACATAAGTTCTGAGTGCAGAGACGACATGCGTTGATGGGACGATAGAAAGTTTGTAATTGGTATTCCTTCGTTTTAAAAGTTGTGCATAAAGGTGACACGGAAACCGATGTAGCACATGGAAATCATGAAAATATTAATTCATACACATTTGAGTAATGGCTGTAAGGCTATTGCTGTGCTTTTGACAGTTGCAGCCTATGTGCATTAATTTAGTTTCCCTTTCGTATCATGTATTTTGTAGGCTATATAGATAATGGGTGGTAGTAGAGAGCCGAAGATATCGCCTTACCGCTTACCGCATCTACTAAAATGGGTTAGGTTGATGTACCCCTGGAAGCGAATAAACACACATTCTTTCCCTTTCCATTTTGATCATAAGTATTCCACTAAAGCCATGCTTTGTCAATCAATAAAGACGTTTTCGATGGAATTGATAGACGTTATTTTGTATCATCTGTTTTTTGACCTAATAATTTTATATTTCATGTTAAGTTCTGCTGTTAAAGTTCAGGTGATAGCTGGATGCTTAGCTAATTTTATGATTCTAGAATTTCTGAAAGTCAAAAGGAAAATAATATTCTTTTTCTTATAAAAATATAATAAGTACATAATAAGTACAAAATATAATAAGTACAAAATCATTAGTGAAAATTATGGCATGTCTACAACCGTGACTTTACTGTAGAAAAGTCTTCAAGCATGATATTGTATACTTTGCATTAAATGAGTGACCTATGAGAAACGCGCACGGTTGATACAGGCTGCTTGCCTGCCTAATGGCGTGTGAGCTGGACCCTCTCCAATGGAGTGTTGGTCACCGGTCAATTTATTCTTTTGGAAGCCCTGCAGAGTTTCTTCTATTTTCAAGTGCTGTAGCCTTTCGTCACATGTAGGTACTAACTTTTACACGAACCTAGTACTCACTATCCAAGTCCTTTTAGACTTCTTTTTACCACGCTTTTATTAGCTTGACCTGTATGCATGCATGAATGGACTATGCAATATAATCTTTCCATTCAGTTTTTTATCCACTTTTCGACGTCCGAATGTGTTGAAATTTTGCATACATATAAGGAAATTCTGACAATGCAATATTTTGATAACTTAAGACCTTATAGTTAAGTGGGAAGGGGGGGGGGGGTCAGAGGGTCACAGACCCCAATTTCGAGCTATGGGTAATAACCATGCTTTTTGTGTATCCTTGAGGTCGAGGCAGGGTGAGCATTTGCCCCTGGGTCAACTGTGCCCCTACGGGGGAGGAGGTTAAAGACCCAAAATTTGAAAATTTTAAAAATTAATGCTTTTTTTTTCAATTTGCAGTGTTTCTGAACAAAAAGGTCGGGTCATGGTGGAAAATTGCCCGAAAATATATTCTTTTCGATTTAGTGTGTTTTTGAGGTCGGGTTATGGTGAAAAATGTGCCCGGGGTTCGTTAATGGCGATATGAGTACTAAACCTGAAATTATCTGGCCACTCTTCCGGCGTGATCAAGTGTATGATAACGTACATTCCATCAGTCCGTATTGATTTCGACACAGATGGTGCACATATAATTAATCCAATATAGCCATACAGTTTCCAGCGAAATACAACTATGGTACTGATAAAAGGCGAATTTTACCATTAATACTGAGTTGGGCTCTACCGTGCATAAAATACAAGGCTGCGCTGTAGATTATGCAGTTGTTTAATTGGGATCGCGTCTCTTTACTGCCGAACAGGCTTATGTAGCTCTTAGGGCCGGTTTCACCAACAGGGATAATGCTATTTTATCGAGATAAAGTTCAAAAATATCTCGATGTTCTAGTTGTTGTGTTTCATCACACACTTTATCTCGATTTTCTGATATTATCGAGATAGAATACTTAAACCTCGGAATTTGGTGGATAAAGTGAGAATATCTGGATAAAGATGTAAAAATAAACAAACACATCACAGCATGCATTATATTTTTGGAGGAAATATGGCTCGGGCGATGTATAATTTAATTCTTGAGGACAGTGATGATGAAGAACATTTTCGCGAACGTCGGCCACGATGGATTCAGGAAAGAAGCGATTATTTTGAATTGTATGACGAGGATGATTTCAAGATTCACTTTCGTCTTTCTAAACAATCGGCTATGTTTGTACTTGAACATATTGAAAACCAACTAGAGTTCCCTTCTGACAGGTAGGTTTATTTGATTCTAAACATCCATTTAAATTTTCTAATTAAATCTAGATTACTAACAGTATTTATTTTTACTTTTAGGAACATGTCAGTTTCACCCATGAATCAACTTCTTGCAACACTTCGTTTTTATGCAACGGGATGTAACCAGCTGTCTGTTGGGGACTACGTTGGTTGTAGTAAACCCACAGCACACAGAATAATCCACAGGGTTAGTTGCGCAATCGCTGCTCTTCGGCCTCAATTCATAAGATTTCCTGAGACCAGAGAAGAAATTCATTCGGCCCAAATGAAATTTTATCAGATTGCAAAATTTCCCAGGGCTATTGGTGCAATGGATTGCACCCATGTCAGAATACAGTCACCAGGTTTGTTAAGAATATCATTGAGCATAGGTTCAAAGTGAATGATATGTCAAGGCATATTGTTAATACAGAAAATATTTTTTTTCAGGAGGAGAAAATGCAGAGTTGTACAGAAATAGAAAAGGGTACTTTTCTATCAATATTCAAGCCATTTGTGACCCAAATGTGGAATTCAAAGATATTGTTGCCAGATGGCCTGGATCCACACACGATAGTACAGTCTTTAATAACAGTAATAGAAGAGCATTCTTTGAAAGAGGAGCATATGGAGATTCGGTATTGCTTGTGGATTCAGGCTATGGTTGTAACAAATATCTAATGTCTCCATTGAACAATCCCACAAGTCGTCAGGAACATCTTTACAACGAATCGCAAATACGATCTAGGAATCCAGTAGAACGAATGTTTGGATGCTGGAAACGGCGCTTTCCAGTCTTAGCTTTAGGACTGAAAGTCAGCCTAGAGAATGCTTTCCCAATCATTGTGGCAACTGCAGTGCTGCATAATATTTTGATACGAGCCG
This sequence comes from Bacillus rossius redtenbacheri, assembly GCF_032445375.1. Taxonomy (NCBI): domain Eukaryota; kingdom Metazoa; phylum Arthropoda; class Insecta; order Phasmatodea; family Bacillidae; genus Bacillus; species Bacillus rossius. The sequence continues at coordinate 32,893,856 of NC_086330.1, forward strand.
GCGAAGAAATTCCACCAGATGATCCTAACATTATTTGTGAAAAACCGTGGACTGAACTGCTGGAGGAAGGTTACATTAGGGATCAAGAAGGAAATGTGGAGAGAAGGGCCAGATATGATGTAGTGAGACGGTCATTAATTGAGAACTATTTCAGAAGGTAAGAACAAATAATATTAAATTTATCCGATTGCATATACAAACTCCTATCATATTTAATAATTTTTGTTGTCTCAGTTTGTTGTAGATGGCCTCGAGAAAAAATCATCAACAAATTCGTGAAGATGTTGCAGCAAGGATCAAGGGACAAAAACTGTAAAATGGTTTTATGTATAATTGTTATTAGTCAAATAATTAGTAATGCTACAAATATCAAATATATATATAGATAATGATTTTCAATACAACTAGGTTTCATTACAAATATACGAAATCAGATGCTTTGAAATGCTCATTGTAAATAGAGTTACAAAGAAAAATTGTATACAAATTACATAAAACATAAAATTATAAACCATCCAATTCTTTCTTTAGTTTTTTAATCTGTAGAGTCATAAATTCAGTCTGTAGCTTTTCATGATTCAGCCTTTCTTGTTCTTGTTGCAATCTCACTTGACGCAGTTCTTTCATAGCTTCATTTTCTTCTGTTGCATATTTCTTACATAATTCAATTAGTTCAATTTTAGCTTTATGGAGGGCACTTATTTCATTGTTCTTGCTGGACTGCAATTTTGGCCGCCGTCTCTGAGTCCAGGAAGACTTCCCCGCGATGTTTGGCAACTGACACTCAAGGACTGATTTTGCAACATTGTTACTATTATCGGGAATATGGTCTCTTGAAGTACTTTCACAGTTGCCTTGCTCAGTGCTTACCATAACCGTTTCTTTGACACAAGGGAATATCACTGGTGAAACTGATGATGTTGAACTGGCATTATTTTGTGGTACAAGAGCAGGACATATGGGGCCTCTGAGCATTGAGGGAGTGTAGTGGGACCAGTCTCCATTAAGAAGTGTCTGCTGAAAAAAAAAAAAGAAGACACTGTTATGTGAAAAATGTAAACATTCATCGTACTGTTAAGTTTCTTTGTTACGTTAATGTTATTAACATTTTAAACTGCTTTGTAATGTCTGCTACTTTACACTAGTTTGAGTCTCCAGGGTAGCAATGTCCACCATCGAACCTATTTCCAGCTCTACGACTGCATTTTCTTCTGTGTTGTTTGATTCACCTGGAACAATACTATTCTGGTTAGTTCACATGTGATGTTATAAGCACAACAACTTAACGGTTTAACAAAATAATACATATAGGTCTAACATTTCCAATGTTCGACCAAATATGAGACTTCTTTTATGTAAGAATGAAACTGATCAAAATTATTTTAATCAATCATCTACATCATTTACTACACAGAAAAATGTACTGAAGGAGAAGGCTATGAAAAACCATTACTTTGTAGGAATACTGTACTTACTTATGCATTGTAATGTATTGACCATTACTGCATCTGAGTCTGAGTCAAAGATATTATTGTGTCCTTTAACTACAGGTTTTATTAAAGTATATACGCGGCCCAAAATAGGGTCATTTGTACACTTTGTGGGGGGTCCTCCACCTGAAAAAAACAATGTATTCAATTTAATTAAATTAATTGTCAATGTACATTGCCATTTGTAAAAATATATTAAACCACTTCCTTTCACTTTGTATAGTAAGTCACAAAATAAAATGTTACATTTTGTAATACAAGTTGAAAATATTTTTATACAAAACATACCTGTCCCAGTTACCATCTGAACTTTTTCGTCTGCATACTGTTTCCGTGTCGTCTTCTTCAGATTTTCCCAAACAGATTTCAGGTTATCTGCAGACCTGTGATGGACTCCTGACACACAGTTGAAACTACTTGCAATAATTTGCCACTGTTTCAATTTGTTCTGTTGTGTTACTGCATCCGTGCGCTTATTTTCAATTATGTTAAAATGTTCTGTCACCAAATCTAACAAAACAATTTTTTCTTCTGGTGATAAATTCTTATTTCGTGGTTTTTTGGCGGAACAAGTGTTTTCTTTAGCTTCCATTATCTTTATTATCGCTACACGACTTGAATAACAACAAACCTACTCGCGATATTTGTTTACTTTTCTTCCGAACATCGAGATTTCAAAAAGAAAATCGGGATTTTATAATGAATATCGAGATATTATTATCTCGATTATCTGGGAAGAGGATAAGTCGTGGTGAAACGGACACAAGATCATCGCGATTAAAATTCAAGTTTAACTTTTTATCTCGATAAAAATATCTCGATTTTCCATTAAGTTTATCTCTGTTGGTGAAACCGGCCCTTAGTCGAAAGAGTTACAGACGGACAGACAGAGTTACAGACGGACAGACAAACATACAGGTGAAGCTAATATAAAGCATGTAAAAAAGCCTTTTTATTTTTTTGAAAAATTAGTAATACCGTGGAAATTGTCATATCGCATATAAACATGATAGGCAATGGTGCAGTTTCAGCTGCAATTAAAGAAAAGCGACAAAGAAGTCGAAATCTTTCGCCACATAAGAAGACAGTTTTATTAGATCAGGTAACGGAACACTTCTCTGTGATTGAAAATCGTCGTACAGATGCTGTCACACAAAGCAGGAGAAAGAATGGGAGATTATTGCGGCCGAATTCAATTCCATTTGCAATCATTACCATCGAATGCCAGACCAGCTGAAATCGTCGTGGGAGAAACTGACGAGAAAAATACATGCCGACAACCTAATTGAAACGTTATGCACAGGTAAGGTATTTTATGGCATTCATGCTGATTGTTTTGGTTGCAGTGGCCTTTTTTTCTCCATCCGAATCTTCTTCTTCTTCAAATATAATATTGTAAGCTGCTCGAGCCATTTGTTTACATACGTTAAGCGAGATTAGCTGCGCAAACTGGAAGAACTTGGCCAGTCAATATAAAATTTCGCTTTACTCTGGAAAATCGAGATTACGCATGTGGTGAAACGCACAATCGACTAAACGAGTTTATATTGTAACTAATCGAGATTAATTTGCCCTTAGGGCCGGTTTCACCAACGTAGTTTAAGCAAATTAATCTCGATTAGTTTCAATATAAACTCGTTTAGTCGATTGTGCGTTTCACCACATGCGTAATCTCGATTTTTCAGAGTAAAGCGAGATTTTATATTAACTGGCCAAGTTCTTCCAGTTTGCGCAGCTAATCTCGCTTAACGTATGTAAACAAATGGCTCGAGCAGCTTACAATGTTATATTTGAAGAAGAAGAATATTCGGATGGAGAAAAAAAAGGCCACTGCAACCAAAACAATCAGCATGAATGCCATAAAATACCTTACCTGTGCATAACGTTTCAATTCGGTTGTCGGCATGTATCTTTCTTGTCAGTTTCTCCCACGACGATTTCAGCTGGTCTGGCATTCGGTGGTATTGATTGCAAATCGAATTGAATTCGGCCGCAATAATCTCCCATTCTTTCGCCTTCTGCTTTGTGTGACAGCATCTGTACGACGATTTTCAATCACAGAGAAGTGTTTCGTTACCTGATCTAATAAAACTGTCTTCTCATGTGGCGAAAGATTTCGACTTCTTTGTCGCTTTTTTTTAATCGCAGCTGAAACTGCACCATTGCCAATCATGTTTTATGCGATATGACAATTTCCACGGTATTACCCTAATTTTTCAAAAAAATAAAAACAAGTTTTTTTTTTTTTAGGTTGATGCGGCCACCATAAATAACGCTCGACCAAAAGCTGCATCTACAAGAGGGGAAAAAAAATAAATACATATTCGGGTATCTCCGACAGATATTAGGGTATATTCGCTAGGTAATGGGTGTTTTTATGTGGAAGGCATTTATAAATCGAGTTTTGGAAATCTCGATTAATTTAAACTTATGTAACGATGGTGAAACACACATCGGAATTAAACTTACGATTATTCTTAATCTAGTTTTGTAAATCTCGTTTTGTAACAAAATTAAACCTGCTTGGTGAAACCGGCCCTTAGTCGAGTAAATTAACTGGATGATCTCGGAGTACAACAATTTGATTGCGCTAAGATACCAAGAAAAGTTCCATGTAATGTTGACGCATTAGCTGAAATGACAAGATTACGTAAAATTTAATGACTAATTTTAAGCTCATTGTAACAATAAATACTTTAATCACGCATATTTAGTATTTTTAATTTGTTTCAATTTCTCATATTCAGTATTTTTTATTTTATTTCGATACTAAAAATAATAAAATTAACTTATATTAAAAAAAAACCTTTTCTCGTTGAATAAACTAAAATTTAAAAAAAATTAAATTTAAGTATTTTGTCCAACAGCCAAATAATGCACCACAACTCAATGCTCTCTTCTTTCATCTTCGTAATGACTATATCCTAAAATTAGTGATATAAATTTTAAGACAAATGATATCATGCACCTCCTGGGCGTAGATCCCCGTCGGGAGGGGGGCTGTAAGTAAGAAGCCCCTCACTAGGGGAGGGTAGCTGCCTGCACTTGCAAAAGCGTGACCGTGAAACGTGTTTGATGTCAAAACTATGTCTTATGGAAAACTTTCTGTATAGTTTAAAGCTTTCTTCTTATTGCATGCATGTTGGCCAAAATATGGGCAGTGTACAGCATACGGGCACCGCATCCAGATATGGCGTGTTGGTAAACCCCACGTGCAAAATTCTTAGGAAACCCCCCCCCCCCTCCCCCCGCCTTCTCTATTAATTTCCGCGGCCCCCCTTGCGAATCCTACAGATTGCGCCCCTGAAACATCCCATTACCTGTTTAAGTTCATTATTGTTATTAAGTTAATATATTAATTTTCTTGATGACTATATCCTAAAATGTTCCAAATGACTATTCTAAATTTTCGTTTTGACTATATCCTAATATTAGTGATAAAATCTATTACAAATAATATTGTTATTACTGATAGAAAATGTAATACATATGATATCAAGTACCCTGCGTTTTTAATTATCCAGAGTTGGGTGCATTATTTGGCTGTTGGACAAAAATTTTAAATTAAAATTTTATTTTTTATTTTTTAGTTCATTCAACAATAAAGGTAGGTTTATAATTATTATTTTTTTAAATATATAAGTTTATTTTTCTGTCTCACTCATACCTACGTGTACAGCGTACACAAAACAATATAAATACCGAAATAATTCAAATAAATGTTTAGTGAAGCAAGTCACCAGTATAGTTAACAAATATGTATGAGTGGCGTTGTGAAGGTGCTGCGCTTCAATTTAAACTTGTGAGAATTCTTCTCGTGTCTAATTATAATTTCCGAGTTTGTATTGTCAGCGTTCCTTAATTCGTGAGAGGTCACACAACACCTTTGTAATATTTTTTGAGCTGCAGTGAATTCTAAGAAATTGCATCTACGATTTGTGTTAACCATTTTCTTTATTTTAAAATTTTCTTTGGCGTTTGTAAATATTTGGTTAGCGATTGAGTTTTGGGGTTTTCTCGGGTAAAACCCTTAGAGTAAACAACTTAAGGGGGATTAATAGGAAAATATTTAATTAGCGTTTGTTAAGATATATAGCTTTAAATGTCAGTAATGGTGCATTTTAAAAGTCTTATAATAGTGAATTTCACAGGAGAAACTATATGTATCAGCCAGTCACTATTAACTCCAGCACTTTCACTAGTATGCTTTAACAAGGCCAAATTTTGAAAGACAAACCATGGAAAATATATGTCATAAAAACGTGTGAAACCAAGATGGCATATTAGGTTCCTGCCCCCCCCCCCCCCCTTTTTTTAAATCAAAAACCTCTTCCCCCCCCCCCCCCATTTTTCTCTTCCTTCATTAGTGGTTGTGGCCTTACTAAGGGGTGGACTATACCGCTATTTTTTTTTTTTTTTTTTAAATAACGTAGACAAGCACTCCTTAGCCCTCGTGGTGTTAGTGAGAGTGGGAAGGTGAGCGGTGAGCCTGGGGCAAGTTTGGGAGGAGGACGACTCCTGGCGCAGCGCCACACTCGCTCACTGTCCGTCTCGTCAGCCCGCCCGCCGCCTGCCGCATTCCCGCGTCCAGCACGCCCGTTCATCCGTCCGTCCGAGATTCCCTTGCGACCGCCTCTCTGCCGCCGTGCGACCTCCCGGCTGCTGTGTGCCTCCCAGAGCGGAGTCTTTCCTGCTGCGCTCCCGCCATCCACACACACCAGACTGTAACCGCCGCCGATTCATCATATTGCCATCCGGGGCAGTAAGCGTGGGCGTGGCCAGAACCCGAAGTTTCTATAACTCGCTAAGTGCATAGTAAATCAGGTGCACCCCACACTGGTGAAGAATCATTTGAATCGACGGCGAGGGTGCGTGTCTTGTGGGATAGGTTTGGCACACGGGCCTGTGTGTGCGCTGGTAGGTTGTGTAATGCTAGAAAAGTTTAAGTGTACCTAATTCGGCGGGGGAGTGAAGCTCCCCACCAGCTAGATCAGCTAACTGGCGTGATGTAGTGTCGTGTCGGTGTGCATTAGAGGCTTGTAGGTGTGCTGAAAGGTCAAGTGACCTAGTTAAACTCGGTTGTGGTGTGTAGTGTAAAGCTGTGCGAGCCGCTCCTACGAACCCCTGGGAACACATAACATGCAAGGGTAGTTAGCCCATTAGTGCACGTAACAGGTAGTTTAGGCCGACACTCGCGCAGACTGTAACCTTCACGACCACCTCTTCGTATAGTCGTCCTGCTGCTGTCCCACCAACCAAGGACACGAAGGACTAACTAATACCAGGAGATAATTTCACTCATTGGTTGATTCAGAATTTCAGGAAGGAAGGAAGGAAGGGAGGGAGGGAGGGAGGGAGGGCATTTGTATACAAAAAATTAATGTATTTCCTAGCCTTTCTTCGGAAACATTTTTTTTTTCAGTGTAAATTCCATCTTATGCATGTGTGTATAACCAAGTCATTTCTTGCATTACAAAAGACATTCTGCATGTGCTTACTAAATGTTTGAGTAGAGAGATATAACTCAAAACTTTCCATGTGCAGTTGAGGAACAAAATTTATTCGTATTACTCGTAATAAAATTAAAATATTTAGGAAATATAAAGTTTCATTCATTCCACCATCTGTAAGTCAATTTTTTTTTTTTACATAATCATTGTTGTTACATACTTATCAGGTAATTTTCCATCAGTATTATGTATTGGAAACATTTATGAACTGTCTATTTTCTTTCATTGTTAAACATAAATGAGCAACTTATAAACCCTTTTATGTAAAGTTCTTTTCACACAAATTGTTATCTTTCTTCGTCCCATTTAGCCCAAACACACTTCGTAAATATTTGTGTAACGAAAGCAAGGTGTGAAGTTTGGAATTCCGTGGTGTGATAAATGCGCACTCGGCGTTATGACTTATAAATATGGACTTTCAAATATTTCTGTTTAATGTAAAAATGTGACTTTTATTTGCTTATGAAAATGTTACATCACATTTTATAAGTTAGGGGTTTTCTTATGTTTCTTCTGTGGCAATGAATACATGTTGTAAAATAAATGCTAGGAATCCTTGTTTTTGACATTTTAGCCAGTGATTTTATTTTCTTTATGTCTACATTAACACAGAATATAATTAATACTAAAGCTTTTTGTGGAAGTTGTGTATATTGATTTAAAATTGTGTGGTTAAAGCTGTTAACATGCAGTTGTGCTCGGCCAGATGGATCCTTGAGTATAATTGTGACAGTGTTATAAAGGTCCTATGTTGATACTTTATTATAGGGTTTAATGTTTAACTTTTTGCTCTTGCATATAATTTTGTTAATTCGTTACTACTAATTCTATCCTATTTTATTCTAATAATTTTCTCCCTTCCCTCATCTTCAGCTTATTTCCCATCAATGTGCTCTATAAAATATTCTTTGGACTTCTTGTACAATTGTGTTGTTAATGCATTTGGTTTCATTGCTTACTATAGGCTCCACCTATCTTTTGTAATAAAATTTTAATTCAACTGTAAACCACACAATTATTTTTCGGGTCCATAACACAGTTTTTTTCCTTTTAATAATTGAGGCACTGACATTTTAAAGGAGGTTAAGTGCCATATTTCATCAGATTGCTATTTCTCCGGTAAAAGATGGATCTACTGAAGATGTGAAAGTGAACATGAACCAAAAGTACAACAAATTTTATCACAATACAACAAAATGAGTCAGTGGTAGTTTATTTATACTTAGTTGGTTTTTTCCCTGAAAGAAAAAAGCATTAATTGCTCTTATATCCTTTTATTTGTTAACGTCTCAATTATGTTGAGGTAATTTTCTCTTTTTTTTCCATTTATTTTTGCATCTTATTTTTTTAAGTTTTGGAGGAATACAAGGGGGAAAGTAACTGGCCATCTGACTCTATCAGAGTTAAGGCATAGTATTTTGTGTCAGTGCTTTGTAAGTTTTCTTGTTTTGCTTCGAGCTAAACAGACCATTATCGTGTCTCTGTTTTATTGGGTTCTTGGTTGAACACAAACTGATTCGGGTGCTGACTGGGATCAAACTGGTCTTTGGGCCGGACACAGTGAGATGTATTTAACCCGCCATCATATCTGTAATCTGGCACCAATAACGCTCCGCTCGCGTTCAGATGTTTCGTGTGTATTCCGGCTTTTGACATTGTTCGCCAGTTCGCACTACTGCGCTGGGCCTGTTTTTAGTTCGCTCAGAGTTCGTCGTTACTGGCAGTTTTCATTTCGTTACAGTGTTTCTAGCAAGTTGCATTGCCGTGATGATATTTGAAGAAGATATCGGAATCACTGACGGAATGCGACACCAGGGACTTTTTTCTTTAAACAGTAACCCTCGTCGGTAATTTTTTTTATTTCCTTAGAGCAGCGTATCACAGCTGTTTTAAATGTTATTTGTACTTTATATTAATCTTCCGTTTAAAACTATACTGTCGTTCGATAATCTGGCAGGGCCGTGGACACGAACATGTTAGAGACCTATCACACTGGTATGTATATGTACAGTAGGTATGTTTTAAATTTGTATGTATTAGGAAGTAAAACATTTCTGTTTTCACAGTTTTCGCGTGATTAGTATTCAATACACATTAATAAAAATGTTAACAGGAAAAGCTCTTCAGTTGAATAGCTGAGACGGGACGATAGAATTGTATCCCTTAGGAAAGGGCACATTTCATACTTTTGGTGGCGGTAGTGTAGCTGGGTAGAAACTGTAAAGGTAGCCTTCCCGATTCCTTGAAATGTTTTGGTTTTAATGCAAATATGCTCTGGAAAGGTATCACATGATTTCATAGTATTTTTAATGTAGCTATACTAAACCAACCAACCGTCCACAATATTTTAAAAAAAAAATTATATTGCTTATGATCTTAACCTATGAATCGTGATTTACGACATGATTCAAAACTACTTCAATGAAATGTAAAAAAAAAAAAATACTTTCTTAATTTGTAAGTTATGTGTTTGATTGGACTATGAAAGAGCAAAATCTTGAAAGGGTACCTTTCCAGTTTATTTTCTGCTGTGTCTCATTGTACAGAAAATCCTGAAAGGTACCCTTTCCGAGGGGATACCTTTCCCGTGCATATTTGCATTAAAACCGAAACAACATTTTAAGAAATCGGAACGGGTACCTTTCCAGTTTCTACCCAGCTACACTACCGCCACCAAAAGTATGAAATGCACCCTTTCCAAGGGGATACAATTCACCCTCCCCCCCCCCCCTTACCACCGGCTGTGTGACTGGTATTTTCCTAACTCATGTTTCTTGCAACCTGGATGAACAGGGCAAGTGAACAGGTTTCTCCGGCTCCGTGCAGACAGTGCTGAACAGTGCTGACAGTGCTGAACAGCGTGCTCGGTGCGGTCTGTTGCAGCCGACCTACCAGAACCAGCGGGTGATCCACGAGACGGTGACCACGACCAAGACGACGTACCCGCAGAGTCCCCCGGCCTCCAGCAAGATGCCGTCGCTCAACAGCAACCTGTTCGAGCTGGACACCTTGCTGCAGGACCTCAGCAACGCCCGCTACTCGGGCTTCTCGGAGCACAGGGGTGAGTCATTCTTCTGGAAGTTGCGCCAACACATACCGGGACCAGTGGCGTAGCCAGGATTTGTGCATGGGGGGTGTTAAGAAGCATGCCTCCCCCCCCCCACCCACGTATTAAAGCGGGGGGTCCGGGGGTCCTTCCCCGGGAAAATTTGGTTTTTAAGGTGGAAAATAGTGCTATTTTTTTTTAGCAATCACTTTACTAAAATTTAAATATTGTAATGGTAAAATTTTTTATTAATTTTTAATATGAAATTTGTTTGAGGGATGAATAAGAAATTTATTTAAAGATTTGTTGCTAAGGGGGGGGGGGGTTGAACCCCTAACCCCCCCCCCCCCTCCTCCCCTGGCTACGCCCCTGACCGGGACTACAAGACCCTAGCTTGCGTGAAATGTAGGTCATACATTTCCAGTCTACGACAACAGGTAGCAGCAGTGTCGAAGGATTGTTAGGTGCATTTCTATTGTTGGGCTGGAACGAAGTGAGTAGCTACAATCGATTGTGACTTAGGCGAACAAATGGTTGATTTGATTACTACGAGATTGCACCATATAGTAGCTGCCTTTATCTTTTGAATTTTAATAACAACTGAAAACACATGCTGGTATGTCAAAGTTAATACAAAACGAAAGTCGAAAATATGACCAGGTTTTGACTTATATATATATATATATATATATATATATATATATATATATATATATAATATTTATTTCATTTTCGTTACGTTATTTTTTCTCACATTTATGAAACCAAATTTTTGTGATACAGCTGCAAAGATGGATTATATTGTTACGGCCTGTGTGGGGAAAACTGGGTTCGTAAGGGATAGTCTTATTAAGTTTTATCAGTTTTATTAATTACTAATATTTACATTACAAATAAATAATTGTACTTAAAAATTTTCCGATCACTAATCACCGGCACTTTAAAATGTTTATTCTCTAGTCACTCAATGTCTATCAGGTTTCGCAGTTCGCATTCTTCACTGGAGCCAGGCTCAAAAGTGGTTCGACCCTTATCTCGCGCCCTCTTCGCCGATGTCGCACATCCTTTCACTCACGGAACTCTCCGAACTCTCGGAACTCGCTCGGAAGCCGTCGTCGCTGCTTATATACTTGTGGCGTCCTTCTCGAGTCGACGAGAGCAGCTGTGACGAGTCGCGTCGTCCCGGGCCGACCCGATGCCCGAAAAGTCCAGAAAGGCGGTGTTTATTCATGCCACTCCGCGCGGCTGCCCGCGGAATTCCCAAGACCGCTTAGCGATAGATAACAGCGCCGAGGAAGGATGAGAAGGGGAGGGGTGGAGAGGTCGAGCCGCGTCAATGCTGGAGGGCCCGCTTTGGTGTGTGGCACGCGTCGCGGCTCTGCTTCCTAGTTCTTAACAATATAACATACATATTTCCTGTACTACACATGCTTATCATTCTGTATCCAACTGCATACTGAGAAAAAAATAAACAAAATACTTTACGAGTGAATATTGACTCAAATTAAAAACATTATTTAGTTAGCTTTGCTGACTTTGTTTACAGTAAATTTTACACTCGCGCATGCGCAGAACACTACAGCCTTCAGACAGTCTGCTCGTAATTTTGGTAAAAAGTCTTCCAATTTTCAATTTTTAAAATGCTGGGAAGGCCTGGGCCCACCCGGCCTTCCCGCTAGAGCCGCCACTGGCGTCGTGTCGAGCCTCATTGTGTGTGTCCGAATAACTGACTTTTTCTTGTGTTTCATGTCTTGCTTAGTTTATAAACCCGGCCTTCCCGCTCTCCGTGCGGTGTTTCCGTGCCATTTTGGATTATTCATAAGGCCCGTTCTACTGTGACACGGAAACGGAAACGGATCACGTAACATTATATTTATTTAACTATCGAGATCACAGCAGGAGCAAAATTTACGTATATAATAAAGATAAATTACACATTTATAATAGAACACTAGATACTCTTGTACTTGAAACAATTTTTAACGTATTTAGAACTTATACAAACATGGCTACCACCGCAGCCAAGTACTTAGCTTCTATTGGTCGCACGGAGCTACGTAAACGGAAGAGCTCAGCATTGCCAAGCTACTCCTTACTGGTTCGTTTTCGTTTCCGTGTCATTCGCATTTCATCAAACCTCGTCTTCTCTAACGTCCCCGATGTCAACAAGACATGAAGCCCTTATTCATATGTTCATTGTCCTATTGACTTTCCGTCAGAGGAACTGATTTTTGCCCAATTAGGCGAGAGTATTGTGTATTTAAGCGTATGTATAGCAGCGCGTTCTGCCTCAGTCAGCTAAAGAACTTGTGTAGGCAAATCTTGTGACAGCATAAGCTTTAGAACTCTTCTGCCGAAAAGTTTGAATTAAATATTTATTTTTTTTTGTGTTACAAGTGGGCTTGTGGTTTGCCTATGGGAATATTTGAATAAAAAAAAATTAGCATCACCAAAATTGTTATTAAATGATGTGGTTATGTTGACCCTTCTTAACTGTTCTGATGAATATAAAAGGTTACCAATCTAAGCGATTTTAATACATGATATGAACTCTAATTTAGTTTAATATATATTTTTGTGGAAATAGTAGATTTATTGTTCAACATTGATGACTATCTCCTCTTTTAGATAGTGAGAAGTGCTATAAAATAAAATTAAATAAATATATTTATTTTATTTTTTTTTTTTTTTAAAAAAAGACAACTAAATAATGTGTAAGTTTTTTATTTCGTACTCTGGACATCCTGTTTGGATATACCTAACATAAAACTCTTTGAATGACTAGGCTGTGTGTTAATGTTAACAGATTCAGGTGTGAGCAATGGAACACTCGGAGGACGACCACCAAGTAGCCAAGAAACAAGAGTTCGGCCTTCAGTGGACAGCTTATTGGATGAGTTGAACACTGCTGTTCCCAATGGGTTAGTAACTGAAGCATGCAAGGGCGGATCCAGAATGTGGGTCAGGGGAGGGCCAGATTAAATTTTCTATTACATTTTTAGTACATTTAGAGATGAAATATTTAGTACATTTTATTTGTGATTCAAAAAGTCTGTCATCTATAGCACTGAAGTAAAATAATAATACTTAAGTAAGTTTGGTGAACTGTGATGATGAATTAGGAGAAATTTTTTTAATTATTCATTGTTTAAGGTGGAAAAGGGGCAATTCTGCTATCCCCTCTCCCCCTCAGAAGTACTTCTGTTTGTACCAGCACACTAAAGTTGTAATTAACATAGACATATTTCATGGCCAATTATTTCTATAAAAGTTTAGATGTTCATGTGAAAATGTAACAGATGTATTCATTTGGATCATTGAGGTATCTTAAAATACTGTGTCAGCAGTGTGTAAAAATTAGTCAATGCTACTTCCCCCCTCCCCCCAAAATTGAGGAATAAAGCAGCCATATTTTAAATATATTTATTCTAAATATTCTATTTTTTTATTTATAATCTTGCTTGCATGTAAGTAACATATGATCGTTTCTATAGAATTTAAGTGAGCTTACTAATAAATGACCCTTTTTTTTCACTAGTTTTGCGGGAACATGATGTCTGCTCCTTGAGTAGGGCAGTCAGCCAGTTCCTACGAGTGCCAGCCGTGGTCCATTCATGTAGACCCTGTCATTGGCGGGAAACTAAATGTGTGGATTTTCATTTCACTGTATTTAGCTTATAGTTAGAGACAAGATTTTTAGATTTTATTTTTACGACAATTTCATTTCTAAACATGATATTTCAGGGTTATTGTTTTATTCATAAAGTAGTGTATTTTTGTAACAATTAATGCACTAAGTTACTTATATCTTAATACTAATTTCACCAAAATAAAGCAATTTTTACAGTAAGAAAATTTGGGATGAGCATATCTGGAGCAGGAATATTCAAAATTAAAATAAATCTGTAAGTGTGTACTATCTGGAAAATGTAAAGATGCCAGGAATGTAAAAATTAGCTACTAATAAGATAAGCAAGTTCACATATAGGAAAAAAAAATTACCAACTTTTTTAATGGGAAAGTTACATTAATTGAATCTAACACATTAAAATTATCATTTTTATGATTTAAGTTCAGTTTTTTGCTTGAGGAGAAAAAAAGAGTCATTATCATGGTTTCACTTGAATTTTGATTTTCTCTTAATTCTCCATATAATGTTGTGCCTACTTGTGTTAAGTCTTGACACTTCAGTAGAATACTTCAACGGGAGGGAAAGGGGGAAAGTTGTCGCGGTGCTGCTGAAGCTTGCCGCACCACGTGGACGGTGTGCGTGTCGCTGTTTGCAGGGACCTGGGCTCCTCGACGGCCGTGTACCAGGAGACACGGACAGAGGTCACGGGGGGCTACCCGGGCCACACCAGCCCCGCGCCCGCGGCGGGAGCCTCCTCCGCCACCAAGGAGCTGGACGATCTGATGGCATCTCTGTCCGACTTCAAGGTTCGCCGTCAGTGTGTTTCACGACCTCTGTTGCGCAGTTGGTTGAAGAGCCAACTTCGTTGCAGGGGGTTCGGGGCTCAAACCCTTGTTAAAGCATGGATGTGTGAGGTGTTTTTTGATTGTAAAATTATGTTTAGCTTTTTCTGTCTTCTCCTTAGTTTACCCTAAAAAGCAAAGGCATTTATTAGTGTAATAAATAAATAATAAAATAGTCTAAAAAGGTGTATAATTTTTTGTTTGAATAAGTCTAAAACAAAAAGAAAATTGAAAATATTTAAAACATTAAAAAAATGATAGTGTTAAAAAAAATTAAATATTTAATAGTTTTTACACCGTCAGGGCAGTAATTGTGATTAGGTCCTCCCCTCCAACCCCCCACTCGCCACATCACCCCACTCCCAATCCGTCACCCAACAGCAATAAACGTACCATATATCTTTTATTTTATCATATATATGTTTCATTTTTGCATCCATGAATATTATTTTTAAAATTTGAAGTTAAACTTTATCAAACTCCTTGTACTTGTCATTGTTTAAGTTTTATTTCACTGTATTTATATAAATAATATTGGTCACTGTTCAAAATTACAATATTGAAAAACTATTTGACCAATTACAGAAACTTAACTTTTTTTACTATTGTATTACCTAATTCATATATGTATTCAAAGTTCAATAAAAATTTGTCTTGACATTGGTGCGCCCTCTTTAACCCGGCGCCCGGGGCAGGCTGCCCCTCCCGGCCCCTCTAGTTACGTTTCTGTGCATCCTCGTTGTGGTTGGAGGCCCAATAGGTACAAGGTCTCAGTCCGGTGGTTGGGAAACACTGACGCTCACACAGAGCAGTGATAGACACTTGCCTCACTGAGGGGGCCTGCTTACTCTTGCAAAATCGTGACTGTGGAACTGGGTTGATAAATGTAAACGTCAAAGCTATGTTTAATGGAAAACTTTCTGTATATTTTAAAAGTTTTCTGCTTACTGCATGCACATAGACAGAAATATGGGCAATGTACAACATACGAGCACCGTATCGGTTAAAACACACGCCCAAAATTTTCGGCCCTCACCAAATTTCGGTTGGCCCTCTTTGCGAATCCTACAGATTTGCCCCCCTGTGTGCCTGCCTTGAAATTATTGCTTAAAGCAAATATTGGTTTGACGGGAACTGCAGTCAGCATGGGTTCCCTATTGGTGATCAAAACAATTCCTTCATGTATTCTTCCCATCCTCCTCTCTGTCACTTTTAAGAACATGATCAGCTATAGTTTTGATAAAATCAAGTAGATTTTCTTGGATAAAATCATGTTATGCACTAAAATGAAATCTGATGACTCAGTGTTAAGATACTCTCGCTAGCTATCTGAAACAATGTGATTAGCTTGTTAAATGTGTTGTGTAGAAGAAAATCCATACCAACCCTGATCGTTAACATTTATTAAAATTTGTTTTAATTGGCAATGTTCATTCCAGCAAATTTTGGTTAATAGTGCCTTTGATTAAAGGGACTTAAAATAAATGCAACACATATTATGAATGTGTTCAGTTCTTTACTTAAATGTTACAATCCGAAGTAATTTTGAAAATTATAAAAACTTTATATTTTTTGTATATTTTGTGCATTATTTTTGAGTTGGAAAGACTGAAACAATTTATTATTTTAATTGATAATGATGGTAAAAAGTGAAAGAATTTGTGCTTTTTAATACTTCAACTGCATTGCAAATTAATAAATTGTTTGCTAGTTGAGAGTTATTGTAGTTTTGTTTTAAGTAAATACTAAAATAAGTAAAGCAACAAAAATCTAATGTGGCACATGGAACCAGTCCTAATATTATTCATACATAAACATGTAATTTTTTGATTTGGATGTTTGTTACTCACTTTTTTCTTTAATTCTGAACCAATTTCGATACAAATTTGATACAGAGATAGCTTGTAAACTGCATTAACTCACGTGCTACATATAATTACGAAATTCCACTTCTAAGGGTGGAGGGAAGATGGGGGAAAATTGGTTTTATAATAAAAAAATTATAGACATAAACATACATTTTCTCTATGACTGCCAAGCAAAAAAGGCTTAGAATTATGCTTTTGTTGCTTCAATAGCTAGCAATGTTGTCAATTTTTAAGCTCAGAACATTGGGATTGCCACATGATTACATGAATAATTATATAGTGTAGCATTCATATATATGTATATAAGTAGGATTACATGCACACAGAGTTTACAGAAACTACATATAGTTGATTTGTGTACAGTTATACCGCATATAATCACTATAAGATTGCCAATATTTTGTATCACAATAATATTTAAATTATTTTTTAAACAGTGTGCAATCATTCTTGTCTATGAAGCTAATTGAAAAGTAAGATATTGGATAAACTGGACTAACATATCCCACAATAATGTGAAAATTCAATGTCTGTATGTTTGTTTCTCAATCATGTCATTACTAATGTAACGATTTTGATGATTTATAGAACAAGTGTACTTACAACCTGTAAAAAAAAGATAGTTCCTTATGAAATAGCCATTAAAAACCATTTATAAATAAAATTCTTTGCAACACAGGTTGCATTTTTGATTATATTTTTAATTTTATATTGAAATATACAAACAAAAATATTTTTTTCCTCTCGCACTGTGTGGTGATGATACTGCAGAATCACTTATTTTCTTAGCATTATAGCTAAATACAAAGCTGAGTGCATCAGTACGTTTTGCGACAAAACTGTAATTGAGCCCATTAATGATTGGTACAGCAACTAGTAGGTCGTGATGAAAAACAAGTACTGGTATAGGTTTTCCAGTATTGTGATTATGCAGTTTAAACTCTTGTATCATACAGTATTTCAATGTATCCAAACATTTAATCAGTTTATTTTTGACAATGTGAAGTGTCTTTTATTAAATGGACACCATAAATTTTGATTTTGTTTTCTTACCATCACAACATACAAAACAGAAAAGGCTTCATTTGCTCTGGGTATTTAAAGTTATTCACTCATTCCATGTTCTCTTTCAGTTTAAGTTGATATCCAAAATCAGGCATTATTTTATATATTTTTCAAACAAAAAATAGATTCTGAAAAAGTAAAATGATTTTATCAGTATTACATTTTACATTTTGTCATTTAGCTAACAAACCCACCTAACTAACCTTTCAGTAAATGTCACTATAAATAGTTTTGTTTCTCTAAGCTAATGTTGTGGCGCATGAAGTTTATGTTCATAGAAAACCACAAGCAGATTTTGTCTTACAAGGTAATCATTCTTTTTCAAAACTTGTTACAGTTGTAGAATATACATATTTAAATTAACTGCACTGTTGAAGGAAATTAAGGTAAGGTATTGCTATGTACATCATTGAGAAGTTTTTGTGTGTTATAATTGTAATAAAAAGTCATAAAAGTTTTCAATGGAAAAAAATATATATAAATACTACACATTATAATTAATTTCATTATAATTTCATGCTTATATTTATTAACATTTACTGCTTGCTCTAAAAATTAGTATTTTTTTTTCTCAAGCAGTTGTCAACTAGAGTAAAATGACAATTAATCAAAAATGGAGTAATATCTACAACCAGGTTAAAATTAGTTTTTATTCATTATTGTTTATAACCTTTTAAATGAATGGACAGTGATGTGTGTGTATATGTATTACTGATATGTTAACTGTCAATCTTTATGGAACTGACCCTGTGCTTGTGTTGGCTCGACCTGGCTGCATGGAGGGGGAAGAGGGGTGGGTACCACATGTGTGGCCGACAAGCGAGAAAGACTTCTGCCCGTCTCGCACGCTCAGGGAGGAGGGAGAAGGTGGTAGGGGGAGGAGAGAGGCAGGGAGGAGAGGCTGCAAGAAGCTGCCGCTCACGCACATGCACACGCACTCCCGGCCCTGTCCTTTCTTGGCCCCTGCCGCCTGCCAGGAGGCTAGAAATAGTTTCCCCTCGGCTTGGGCGGGGCAGTTGGAGGGGAGAGCGAGGGGTGCAAGGGGACGGCAGCCATCACAGCCTCCAGTCTGCTGCGCCGTGCCGCCGAGATCGCCGGACCGCCACTCTGCTCCCTCCGGCACCGTCGTAAGTCGTGCTCCTCGCTCCGCCCCGTGGCAGTGCCAGAGCGGTGAGGGTGGTTCGGAGTCTACCGCAGTCCACGCTGAACCTTGCGAACCAACAGGCAGACTCTGTCCCAGAGCTCACCCAGCGGTGCGCTTGTGTGGTTTCAGATCACCGCCAGCTCCCACCAGCACCAGACGGTCACCGACTCGCCGTACGCCAAGCCCAACAAGGCCACCAAGAGCTCCCCGTCGCCCGTCCTCGCCGCCGCCAAGCAGAACCAACTCGACTCGATGCTCGGGAACCTGCAGGCCGACATGAGCAGGCAGGGCGTGAACACCACGCAGAAGGGCTGCTGCAACGCCTGCGACAAGCCCATCGTGGGCCAGGTGCGCACTCGCTCTTCAAACACGCGCCAGTTTGGCAGAGTAGGCTCCCTTCTTTCGCGGTGATTTCATTCTTGTCCCGAGAAGCAGGTTAGCTCATCAGTAAGTATACGATCCCTCTAGCTCTGAGTGTGAGCGACATAAAGGTAGGAGTAATCGCAATGTGTTTATAGGTGTTACTTTTTTTCCCCTAGTCTTAACTAACATTAAATTTTCATTTAATTGATTCATCGAGGAAAATATGTTGATTTTAGTACATCTAAATTATACTTTTAAATTACGAAGGAAAAAAAAAAGAACCTTTTTCATGGACAAAGTCGTTGAGATGTTTTTGTAAGGTACAGTATTTTCCCTAATAGTTTGAAGTGCTGCCATGGGTCCACAACTGTTGGTTGTCGCACAGAGTGGCTCACCGAGCGCTGTGCCGTGTGTCCAGGTGATCACGGCGCTGGGCAAGACCTGGCACCCAGAGCACTTCACTTGCAACCACTGCAACCAGGAGCTGGGGACGCGCAACTTCTTCGAGCGGGACGGCCACCCGTACTGCGAGCCCGACTACCACAACCTGTTCTCGCCCCGCTGCGCCTACTGCAACGGGCCCATCCTGGACGTAAGGGTCGCGCGTCTCGCCCGTGGGGGTAGAGTGGGGGGGGGGGAGGGGGTGTCTCGCGGGGCGGACCGGCGCCTGACCCTCCGGGCCGACTGTTCCAGAAATGCGTGACGGCCCTGGAGAAGACCTGGCACACCGAGCACTTCTTCTGCGCCCAGTGCGGCAAGCAGTTCGGGGAGGACGGCTTCCACGAGCGCGACGGCAAGCCCTACTGCCGCAACGACTACTTCGACATGTTCGCTCCCAAGTGCGGGGGGTGCAACCGGCCCATCATGGAGAACTACATCTCCGCGCTGAACAGTCAGTGGCATGCTGACTGCTTT
Source organism: Bacillus rossius redtenbacheri (assembly GCF_032445375.1). Taxonomy (NCBI): domain Eukaryota; kingdom Metazoa; phylum Arthropoda; class Insecta; order Phasmatodea; family Bacillidae; genus Bacillus; species Bacillus rossius. Next base: position 32,913,730 of record NC_086330.1, read on the forward strand.
GTTTGTCGGGTACGTACTTTTTTTTTTTTTTGAAGGTATTGCTAAAATCCCCATTTTTACACTTTCCACAAACAACAATAAATGTTGCAAACTGCAGAGAATTGATATAAATAAAATATATATAATATCATTATATGGTACCAAACAAAAGATAGGTAATGTTAATTTGGAAAGTGTAAAATATGGATTCTATTGTATCTAATTGGTACAGTAAATACAGCAATGGTTATAAAAATGCTGTTTTTCATTTAGTGAATAATTTACAGGAACCTTTGTTTCTGTGCACAACTGTGTTTTAACGGTGATGTTTTTTCTTCCTTTTTTATTTAAAATGTACACAGGATTGCAAGAAGCCTGTCACAGGAAAGTCATTTTACGCTATGGAGGGCAAGCCAGTGTGCCCAAAATGTGTTGGCGTGGACGAAGAAGACGGTGGTGAAGACTAAACTTGGTGAAACCAAAGTGAAAAAAAAAAATGGATGCTCCCTTCCTAATGACACACAATAATGGCCCAACAAATTCCCCGATGCCCGAATGCCCCGATGCCCAAATGCACCGATGCCCCGATGCCCCGATGCCCCAATGCCCCGATGCCAAAATGCCCCGATGCTCCAGCCATAGACAGCAAGAAATAAATGGAAATGCTCACACCTCTACCAACATGGCAATAAAACTACAAACCAAAAATGTTGCTGGTTTCAAAACATATGTGGCAATATGTTCTCTATGCTTTCCTTACAAGTAAATTCCTCTACTTTTCAACGCAAATATTTCTTCCTTAAATTAAACATGTTTACATCTTTACACACACCAGACAAATGTTATTTGTACTACCCTTTGACTTTCTAGTTTATACTATTACTCTAACATTAGTTACCATAAAACACATTATGTAAAAAGAAAAACAAAAATAATGAGTATGTTGTTAAAATTCCATGTATGTTACATTGATTTGTATGCAATAAAGAATTTTGAAAACAAAAAATAAAAAATAAAAAATAAATAAAATAAAACAAAACAAAAAAAAACTGAAATCAAATGAACAAATGCCAGGCACAATGACTGGTCCGTCATGGGTAGGCAGACAAGGGTGGGGTGGGCGTACTGCATAAATGGTGGTTGCTTCCATAACATTAGATTAGACCATGTTTATGTAACATGGTGACCTTGAACAGAATATATTTATTTATAGTTTTTATATTATCTCTGCCTCATGGCTAATAGCCAGCAAAGTGGTAGTTGATAAACTTTTTACATTTTGTGTAAACTTAATGATTCTAATAATAGGGTGTATGTCTATACCATACGTATTGACTTAATGTTGAACTTTGAAAGTTTTGTGCTTTTAAAAATTTCACGTAAAAAAAATTTTATTGGCTAATAGCTGTGATAGCATATAATAGTTGCAAAACTGCACAGACATTAAATGAAAAACCTTTCAAACTATTCTTCACAGCAATTCCTTTTTTTTTTTTCAAAATTGTTTTAATGGCATTTTAGCAGATACCGTATTGTATATTTATTTTTATATTTGAAAATTAATAGACTTATTAAAAATTATAATGATTTGCAGTACTTAATTTTTTTTTACTTATTTTTTATAAGCATTTTTATTTGCTTGATATTGGCATCAAAGACCTTAGAGGTACATGCGTATAGGTATTTACTTAAACAATTACTGGTCTACACTATTGAGTTAATCCAATCATTAGTTTATATGATGGAATACTAAGTTAAACACTTTGATTATGTAAAAACTATAGTATATATACTAAAAACTGTAGCATTTAATTCAAAAGAATAAATTAGTTAAAAGTCTTGGGCATAGACTTAAATACCATTGTGGTATGTCATTTTACAAATAAATAATGGTTTGAAATTAATTTTTTTTTGATAGCTTTATGGAAAATAATTAAAAATTAAGGTTTTATATACATCAAGTTTTATATATATATATATATATATATATATATATTTATATTTATATATATATATATATATATATATATATAAAGTAAAGATAATTTTATTTATTTTTATTTATTTTTGAAATTTTTAGATTATGCAAAGAAACTAAGTTTTAGTCATCGCATAAACAACGTATTCTAATAAACAACATGTAAAACATAAATATTGAGTAACGACTGCTACAATTTGGCAGGTACTCAAAATTAAAATAATTAATTTTTTCAGACTTACAGTTATTAAATTGACAAGAGTAATAGTATGGATGGGCCAATCAAATCCTTATTATTCGAAAGTCTTTTATTCAAGGAAAAAAATTTGAAGAAAAATATTATATGAAAAAAATAAATTAAAAATTTGAAGAAAAATATTATATGAAAAAAATAAATTAAAAATTTGATACTGGTAATCTCTGAAGGTTACTAGGTCAATTTTTTTTATTCGTGTCTATCCTGATGATGTAATTTTAACATGTAATTATATAAATTAATTTACAGTATGTATTTACTATGTAAATTTCTTTGTAAAACAAACATTTAAAGGGTAGAATATTAGATTACCATAGTTAATAATTTTCATTTATTGTACATTATGTTATTTTTGACACTTGACACCTAGATTCGGATTCGAGAGTTATATTCGAGGTGCTCTCCGAGATTCGAATTTGAGTTGGGGATTTGAGAAAATTAATATTTCACCCATCTCTAGAGACAAGATTTTATGGTTATATTTTTAGACCAATTTCATTTTTTTGAAAGAGGAAATTTGAATGTTATTGGTTTTATTTATTGTGAACTCTATTTATTCATTAAGAGGGCAGATTTTTCAACAAATACAATGCTTAGGTGTTAAATGACACTAACTTCACCAAAACAGTGTAATTTTAACTGATACATAATGCACTTTTACAATATAATAAAATCTAACAAGCATGTTAAAAAAAAAATATACAAAGTTATTTAACTTTTCTATTTTTATAATACATGTTGCAATTTCATGCATTTGAACATGAAATTACATGTACATATTGGTTTGCTGTTTGTGAATACATTTTTCTTATAATTTCATCATATTTAAGATTGATGTATATTAAATCGGTACATACCAATTGGATACATTTAGAAAAAAAAAACCTTTTTACTCTTGTAACTTTTGATTAAAAATTTCAAATGCCAAATATTATGAGATTACAAGCACTTTTTAACAGTTAAAATTTTTTTTTAATTGAAACCCTAATCAACTAAAAGTAATATAAAATTAGAAAGTTTAGAGCATGCCATTAATAAATATTAATTTTTTGTAGTTTTTAACAAACTTTTGCTAACTACATTTTTTAAATTTTTTTATAACCTAAATTTACACAATCACATGTTAGTCATATTTCAATTAGTATTTGGGTATAGTTGATTATTAATGGTGTCCTTAATTATCACAAGCTATATTTTTCATAAATGTACTGTATTAAGTAAACTGAAAATTAGAACCAGTTAGATTTGTCATGTACAAAAACATTATAGTTTTGTATCTCTTATAATTACGAATTCAGTTTCAGTTTAGGTCTTGGTTTAAAAGTAACTGGCATCGGCACATCCTAAACTCTTGTCTCTGCAGGTAATTACTGCCATGAATGCATTACTGGGTTTACCGAGGGAGGTGACCTAATGTTAACATATAGGACCAGCATTCATCCGGACCAGTCAGTCCACCCATCCTGATTTTGTTTTTTCACAGTTTCCCTGACACAGAAATTCTGGAAGGGTTCCTTTACATGGACTATGGCTGACTCCTCTATTATCCCCGACTCTGACTTTCTAATGACTAGAGACAAGATTTTATTGTTTATTCCTACAAACATTTTGTTTTAAAAAAAGAGATTTCAGTGTTATTGGTTTTATTTTTTATGAAAGCTGTTTATTTTAAAAGATAGCATATTACTAAACAAATATGACACGTAAATGTTCCATGATACTAATTTTTGATATTTGATGCACTTTTTTTATAATATTATGATTTGTAATAGGTATTTGGAACATATAAAATAAACATTTTAAAATATTTTTTGCTTAAAATGTGGTGCTAACTTCATGCTGAATAAATTACTTTCAAAGAATTTAATTTTTTAAAGATTACATATTTGTCATTAGTTAAGTTTTGATTAAAAATTACAGTTGGGATTCATAATTTTAATCGCATTTCGGTGCTTTCGGTGTTTTCACTTGAATTTTGGTGTAATGTGACGTATTTACATGTTTTTCTGCGTTATTTAGGTTCTATCGTCATTCAGTTTGTCCCTGCTAATGACCCTTATACTGATGAGTTGTAGAACTAAATAATTAACTATGTATGACAAGGAAAGGTTTCTAATCGAATGCGTTTGGGACTGCGGCCATGTCGCATTAGCGATTTTTCCCAAGTTGTAATAAACTGCTCTGGAGAAAGAATATAATTACTGATAAGCCTTATCATTGAGAACTGTCTGTTATATCATTTTGCATCATTTCTTTAAAAATATTGTTACGAAAATCTAGCAGTAAAATGTAACCTGCTGGAAAATTGAAAACTGTAATGAATTTAAAACCAACAGAACAGTAAACCTTGTCTATCCAGACTAACCAAAGGCAATCCGGGTATTATTGGTAATTAGCAAAAAAAGAAAAAAAATTCTAAAATAAGCAGACTTACAGTTTGTTATGATAAAAAAACTAAGTTTTGTAACAAAATTACCTGGTATACATGCCCTATATTGTTTACAATACATAAAAAAAATAGTTAAAAAAACTTTTTGCATCATGTTTTAAATAATTTGTTCACTTTCTTTTGTTTGGAAGATGTATTGTGTTTGAATGAAGCACTGTGACTCAGAAATGCTTTATCATTAATAGTTCAGTTGGAGTGGTGTCGGGCTGATGCTCTACCCCATGTTGTTTATCAGCTACGGTGCTTTCTTAAACTCTTCAAAAAGCATTTTATTACCATAACTCTACCATCTATGCAGGAACTGTACATTGAATCAAACTAAAAAGGGAATAATATTTGATGTACCAAGTTTCGTCCTTGCTAACTTGGATAAAAGATTTTATGTTAAAATGAAATAAAAAGTCTATAAATCTGGTCTGGATCAATGAGGGACAAATAAACGAGGTTTTACTGTAACTATAAACTCTTAGTGAACTAAAGTGCCGGCAGCACAGTAATGCGAGCTTGCGGCCAAAGTGAACGGCCAGAATTCGTGCAAAATTAAATCTGGAAATGAGCAGCTGGACTGGTGCTGGAGTACAGAATTTGCCGAACCATAGAAGTGTTGTATTAAGACTTTTCACTGTTTCAGGCACCTCCAGCTGTCTTGTGAGGGTTTAGAACTGGCCTGTGTGCAGTAGCCTTTCACGTACGTCCTCAGCAGTGAGGTTGGACTGTTGTTGCAGGACTGCCGGCAGCCCTTCCACGGGGGTTCCTTCTTCGACCATGAGGGCTTGCCGTACTGCGAGACTCACTACCACGCCAAGCGAGGCTCCCTCTGTGCTGGCTGCCACAAGCCAATCACAGGTGAGTTTATGTGTTACAGCCGCTCTGGTCCCTTTATCTTGTCAACATTCAGGTTTATTCCGATTAGGTCTCGTGTGTTGCAGGAACTTTGTTTATTTTTACAAACTTGAATTTTTGTGTTTATTTATATTTTGGAGCATTTTTGTGGTCCGTTTGCAGTGTGACTTTCCTGCTTTCTTCACTGTTCATGTTGCTACATTCTTTAGGACCCTTGAAAGAGTGTGAACATAAAATCAGTTTCGGTTAATAATAGACAAGTTTAACCTTTTGGCTTATACATAAGTAAGTTCTTTTATTTAAACAATATCTCATCAAATTTGCTCAAGTTCTTTATTGTAAATTAAATTTTGTATGTAGTACAGCAGAGGAAAAAAATTATCAATAACTAACCTGTAAGCTTCTAACAACTGAAAAATATACATAGTAAGAAAGTATATAAATTCACTGTAAATATATTTGCCCTGAGAATTGTCAAGGTTTTTATGTGAAGGTACTGAAAAATGCATTAGAAAGTACTGTTCAGACATTATGCCTTGCAAGTACGGTGGAGGCTACATTGAACAATTTTGTGAAAAGTAATTACCCGTAAGAACTTGTTCTTATATGTATATTAACATCCACCCAATGTCTATTTTCATTCACGTAAATGGTTATAGCCTCGTGAAATCTGATTAATCATTTATAAACACCTTGTAATTCAGATGATTAAGCATGAAAGTAAAATTTCAAGGCCGAATTTTAATGCAACAGGATCGTGAAAAATTCTTGTGAAATGTTTCTGATGCGAAAAAGCCAGAGAATAGGTACTTGGCCAAAGGGATATAAAGAGAGCACTATCCTATATACATTGCTGGGCTCGTTTTCGTTCTCTTCTTTGTGCGATGATTTGTCTCGGCCCAAAAAAAAAATCCAACCGAGAGAGATAAATGAATGAAAGAATAAGACAGATTGTGTGTGCATGCGCTTGTTTCAGAAAATAAATATAGGTATCCTATACAGTCAGCTGTGAATGCTTTGAATTTTATATTTGCTACCAGCGCACTCACGTTCCTCCTTGTTGAACCAGCAGCGTAGAGAGCGCTATTGACAGTCCCTTCATTTCCCACATAGATAGCGCTACCTGTTAAGAATTTCATATTTCATTAGATATTTCGCATGTTCCAAATGGCTGAATTGTTTGAAGAATCAGTAAAACACACAGTTTTTTTTATGGTGTAAGTATTTCAACATTGAGTAATATTTATTGTTAATTAATCACTATTAGGAAATTGTTTCCTTCCTCTCGTTCTCTCTCTCTCTCTGCCGTTTTACCCCTTATGATATACGTACAAGTTGAGGTTTGAATTGCCAAAGAAGTTTCTCTTTTATCAAGTGTACTGAGGTACACACATCCTTTTTTTTTAAAGTGTTATGGAGGTTGTTGAAGTTGTTTGTTCAGTTCCCTGAAGAAATGCCTCGGCAGCTGGCAGTGTTCTGCGCGCAAACAGGGCACTCGCTGCAGACCGAACGACCCGTCGTAATGTCCTTGCCGCTGGTTGCAGGCCGCTGCATCACGGCCATGTTCCGCAAGTTCCACCCGGAGCACTTTGTGTGCGCGTTCTGCCTGAAGCAGCTCAACAAGGGCACGTTCAAGGAGCAGAACGACAAGCCCTACTGCCACTCCTGCTTCGACAAGCTGTTCGGCTGATCAGCGCAACAGCTGCACTCTTTCAACCAGCCATACTCTTCATAGGCTCTATTTTTATAGTGGCTTGCAGCGTTCTGCGGCTCCTGAGTGCACATTCTTTTACTTTGCTTACAATTTTACAGTAAACCTATACAAAACTTTGAAATTTCTTTTTGAAATTGTTTGTGTACGTTAATTTTAACTTAACTATTAAGGTGTATTTTTTAAAAAATAAAAGTGGTAATACGTGAACCAGGTGGGTGCTAAAAAGTATGATTTGTGTGTAAAAGAAAAAAAAACATATAATCTCACTCAGATGCACACGAATAATACAATTTTTCTAAGCCTGGTAACATTTTATAATAGGAATATGTGTTTAGAATTTATTCTCTCGCAAATATTATGAATGGTGTTAGTAATAACTAGCAGATGTTTTTATGTTCATTGTGTTGTAAATGCGTATAGCAGCAGTTCAGTAAGTAGTAAACTTACTAATAGCAAGAAGTACAACTACAGAATAAAGGATTTAAGGTTAATGAAATGCCTTTAAGATTCAATTGCATTTAGTAGTTTTTTTTTGTTTGGAATCTATTCTACCTATATAAATATTGTTCACAATATGAAGTAGGTAGCTTTAATTTTTGCTTAATGCAGCATCTTTAACCATTGTTGTTATTTGGTAATTGGTAAATACTAAAAGCACAAAAATATTGCATGTTTTGCCCATCATTGATGTAAAAATTACTTTAAATTTTAGCTCTGGTCCGAGAGAGTGTTCCTATATTACTGCATTAATTATTGTGAAGAAAAGTAAAGTGTGTAATTTTTCCCAAATTTTAAGTACAACACCGGGAATATAAAGAAATATTTTTATATTTTATTATATTAAGCAGTTTTAGTTCTATAACAACTTACATAATTTAGATAAACCGACGGTTACATTAACTCATCTAAACATATATATAAATATATAGAACATTTTAGGAAAATTTTGTATACATATGTATTTGATAGCATGCAAGATAATTTTAATATAGTTTGTGGCTTTCAAAACTAATACAAGTTCATGACCAAACATTTTGGATCCATCCCTAAATACTTTTAAAAATAAATGGCAAATTTTAGAGTTTTGTGATACCGGAACTCTATACATTATAATCAAAATTGAGGGGAAAAAAACTGTTCTAAACTGAAAATGAAACAACTTTTACCAAATTAAACATAACATTATTTTTAACAATACATGTTTGTGACAAAATTGTTCAGTTTTAAATATTGGTCTCGCTGAAGCCATTAATCATATTGTGTGCCATTTCGTCTTCAACTGCGGCAAGTTCTGTATGTATGCCTAAATGTGGTTAAGAATTTGCGACAAGATGCGAGCAGCGAACCTTAGTACGAGGAGGGACACAGAAATAACTGGGGTCATGATGTTGCGCATATGCACTTGTGGCACCAGTTTTCACTGCTAGGGAGTCAGTCTGCCAAGTGGTGGCACCCGAAAATTATGTGTGTGGCTTCTCTGGCAGTTCTATGTGTTTTTAGTGCACTTTTGTTTTTTACTTGGCAGGAACACAGCGGAAACTTCACACTTGCACGTTGTTCGTGAGAATCGGCCATTTTTCCATATAAAAAATGCACTAAAGACACACATACAGAACAGTCAGAGAAACCACATTCATTTTCGGGTGGCACCACTTGGCAGAGGTCCTACAACAGCACTTCAGAGGTGAAAACTGGCGCTACAAGTACATGATGCGCAATGTTAAGATTCCTGTTATTTTTTGGTTCCCCACTCATAAATTGCCTAAACTTGGATGGGCCTACATGTTTTTAGAACTTATTTTGTATTTGTTTATCTTGTGAAAAATTGAGTTTATTACAGTTGTTACACATATAATATTGTGAAGTGTGTTAAGTCTTCCTATCAATACAATCCTGTATCATCTTTTTTAACCTGTGTCTGCATGTACAGTGTGCGTGTGTATTTCTATGAAATGTAGAAGTTGTAAAATATTACTAAGGTGTATTGTTTCAAAATATTGTGTAAAAGTTTTAAACGTGTTGACTAGTAAATTCTAGAGAAGTTACTCTCATTTATAAAAGTCTTTTATTTCACGAGTAAAAAAAAAACCTTTGAACACGACAGTGCATCTATGGTTAGAATTTCTTCGCTGTGAACTATAAAAACCAAATAAATTTTCTCTAACTAAACACTTGAAAATAAAATCAAAACACAGATTACATTAATTTTTAAAAAAACTTGTGTGCCTTTGAAAGTGATGGGAGTTGGGGTTTACAGCATCGTAATGTATGCTTGTGTTTCAATGGGTGCCACTATGTGAAGGCACGTGGATCCAATGGAACCTCACTCTCAAGGCGTGGCATCGAGACTTGACCCCCTAAACAATGCCTTATACAAGAGACCTGGCCTGCTTTTAACATGTTCACCAAAGTGAAACTCAAGCGGATAGAAAGCCTGGTGCACGCTGTTGACTACATGGGCGACCAGATCACATCACGTGGTAGGTTCCTGGTGGATGAACAACAATTGGAAATAACAGCAACACATCTGTTCGCCCAAGTGGTCAGAAGTCTCTGCAGCAGACTCTGCAGATTAACCGTGCCATATTTCACTTTCATAAACCATAAAAACAAAAAATTATTATTTTTTTATTTTTTTATATTTTTGTATGCACACAATGACATCATCATCTGTGTATCATTAAATACAATGCAATTAATTAGAAATATAACGAATTAATAATGGGATGAATCAGCAAAAATATTTTTCTTTTCCTCAATAGCTATTTACTTTCTTAATTGCATTATTTTTGACTACGCCCAAGTGTTCAGCAAACGTTTATATTCTGCCATCCTGCATGTCAACAATAGCTCTGGAGAGAAAAGCAAGAAGTCCAGAAGCTTTCAGGACTTGTTTTTCTAGGGCCACTAGGATGCACTAGTTGCAAATCATGGCAGACATGCATTTAGTAAACAGCAGTGTCGGGAATTACATTAACAGGTTAAATAATATTTCTAATAATATACAACATTAAGTTCATGCTTTTAAAATTCCTATTAGAACTGAAATACAGTAGAATCTCGTTATAGCGAGCACGGTAATAGCGAGAACACGGCTATAACGAGGTATTTTTGAGGAATTTACGGCGTGATCGCTTGAAGCGCGCTTTTGTTATTTGCTGCTTTATCTCCACCCCTTTCGCTCGCCACTAGACATCTTGCCGTTGACGCCTGTCACATTCTTCAGCCTTGCAGTCGCCACCTAAGTGCGTGGCTTTAAAAATAGAATCCCATCCTTTCTTTCTTTTATCAAACTTCCGTTGGATATCTGTGCCGTGTGTAGACAAAGTATGAGATTGAAACAGAAACAACGTAAGAAAGTATTTTTTACAAATTAGAAATATGTAAGTTTTTGTTTTTATAATCGCGTATTTTCTAGTTTTTTTGGTTATCATCTTAAAAGAGATAATATTAAAAAGCTGCTCTAATGAGATTTAATTGTTTCTTGGTTAACAAAAACTATCAATTATCAAATATTGTTAATTGTTTATTTTCTATTTATTATTATTTACGCGACGTCATACTGTACGCGTACGCAATACGACTGGATTCGTTGCTGCAACATAACATAGCATGTTATGCGGTATCAGAAGTAACGAGTAACGTAACGATAGTAACGAGTACTAATTGTTATAGAAACGAGTACTAATTGTTATAGTAACGAATACATACGGGTACACATTTTTTCGTTACTTTTACACCTCTAGTAGCACTACCGTATTTATTTCCGAATCGCTGGGACAGTTTTCTTGTAACTTTTGTTTCGGTCAGTTGTTGGGGTATCTGTCCGGTAAAGGGGTGGTGATGGTTTGAGTTTAATCCCAAATTTATTTTCTAAAAAAGTTGACAGGTTTCTTTAAATGAAAAAAGTATAGTTTTCCAGCGACTATTTCGTTTGAGGCGTACGTGCGTTAGAGGTGGGTCGAAAAGTATCAACCTGATACTTTGTCACTGATACGCGCCTGTATCAGGATCGGCAAACGAGTACACTTGAAAAGTATCAGAGACTTTAGTATCAGTTCAGAATTCACCTGGAACAACACCACGGCCAATGAGCGCAGTACCCGATCGCAGATGACTGTCACTTGGGCGGAGCTTGTGAAAGGGGAGGGAGCAGGAACGACGAATAAGGGATAAAGAAGGGAAAGAATGTAGGGGAGGAAGCGCAGGGGAAGACGTTGAAGCCTTGAAGGAGAGGCGCAAAGCGATATTGTTACAAGCAGGGCTGCCACTCATGGGTTTTTCCACCCAGATCTGGGTTTTTCCAATGGTGTTTGGGTTTCTGGGTTTTTAAATAATGAATTCCAACAATTCTAGGTTTTTTATAATTTTAATTATTTTTATACCTAAAACAATAATAAAGGTAGTAGCTACTGTATCTGTTGCAATATCTGTTTGATAAATGCAAACAAGTCTATGTGTTTCACACACAAAAATACATATAAACACAAAACTAGTTTTCAAGAAGCTAAGTCGAATATTAAATTAGACACATTCTTCAAAGAGGCTTGCAGAACACAAAACCAATGCAACAATTAACCTTCAAACCAATCTTGTAGAATCAGACTCTGAATAAAGACATGATGCAGTTTTATAAAAACATTTACCGGTTTAAAGTATGCAGTGATGGTGTTTGTTTTGTCATGTATATATTTGTAGGTTTTTTTTATGATATGTGCTGGTCCAAGAATTACTTATACAGCCATTTTGCTGCAGTGTAATTGTCTTGTATTGGTTGTATTTAACCGTTTTCAGTCTTGTAAGGTAATTAATTGTTTTATATTAAAACCAGTTATGTTTATATTTTTGAATTAGTACGCAAACATTTTCAACGATAGCATTTTAGACGCATCTGGGTTTTTTACCCATGTGTCTGGGTTTTTTTTTAGGTTACCTATCTAGGTTTTTCATGAATATCAGAGTGGCAGCCCTGGTTACAAGTCGTTTTGTTTATTGTCCTACTTTAGTACACTCAGTGCGCAGTGCGTGCACCGTCTCGTTCAATAATAAAACTAATGAAATTTTAATATTAAAAAGTACATTAATACAAGATATAATATTTATATTTGTGCACCTAACAGCTATGAAAATGCAAATAAATTCTCAGTTGACACTAATAACAGATGTAATCAACATATGGACTTTTTTTTTTTCGATAACAATTAGTAACTAGTGTTTTTATACATTAAAAATTCACGATTTTATCAAAAATAAAAAAATAAAAAAACAGATAGGTACATTAGTAAGCATACTATATCAGTGTTTACGTTTCAAATGTTTCTTCAGATTAGTCGATGATTTATAACTCAGTTTTTGTTTACACAAATTACAATTAGCAAACTCATTATTTTCCGTGAAAAAATTCCACACAAATGAAGTCTTTTTCGTGCACTTATCCATTCCTTATTTCACTATAAAAATACTAACTACAAAGCATGACAGCCCGCAACATGGTGATACACGGCCAGGACGAACTGCAGTGAATGTTGAACTGATTGATACTGGTTGTATCAGGCGGGCATGAGAGTATCAGAGGTAGAGAATTACCAGGCGTGATAAATAATGTATCAGATTCTCCTTCCGGTCGCACGGTCTGCGTACGCGGAGCTTTATTTCCTCCTGGGACCGTCTGATACAGAAGTATCAGAGACTTGTACCTAGGTACATTACTGTATCAGTATCAGGTTGGGACTGATACCGAAAATTGCTGTCCCAACCCACCTCTAACGTGCGTTGCCGCAGCCGCACTCCTGCTTTTTTGTAAGGAATTAAATCGTCGCGCTACACTAGCACCACCTGTTTGCAACATCCCGAACCAACATGGCCGCCAGCAGACAGCCCGCGTCGACGATAGATAGCAGGACAATGCTGCGTCGGCCGCGGGCTGAGATGCTGAACTTACGTGGCGTGGTAGGGTATTCTGGTTATTTTGACGCAATCGGTGATCGCATCCGTACTTATGAGGTATCGTTTTAAAGAGAATTCACACATCTGCTCACAGAAAATAAGATTTCGTTAAGATAACCTGTTATTTTCCAATTATGTATACAGGTTTAAACACAATTTTTATGCTATTTTCGGTAAATTTTTATTTTTTGGGGGCCAAAATTTGTCCAATTCGGTTATAGCGAGGACACGGTTATAGCGAGGATCAAACCCGGAACCGTGACACCTCGCTATAACGGGACTCTAGTGTATACCTATCTCCTATATCAATAACATTATTATTTTGTAACTCAGATATATTTGTAGTGCCTATGTAGGGAAAAAACATTGTTACCTATGCCCAAGCCCTATTATGCAAACAATGCATTTCTTGAATTTTTAAATTTAATTTTAGCTTGTTTAATTTCTTAATGTTATTCAACATTTATTTAAATGTATTTCAAATATACTTAGATACGTATTAGTACTGAAAATTAATTTTAACGAGAGTAGTGTTGTGATTAAAATGGTAATCAACAATTACACTTACCTATTTGGAAAAGGAATTTTTTTGATTAGTGCTCTGTTTTACTGTAACAAACTAGGGTGTTAACTTTGAGTTACAGTGTTTGTCTAGATAGGCTGGAAAAAAAAATTTCAAACAGTTTTTTTTGACATTGCTTTAACCATGTTGTTTGGTTATCCGTGGACCCCTTGCCAGTCATTACCTTGGATAGTCGGGAGTCTACTGTATTTATTTTTGAAATGTTGGTCAACATTGGAGATTTACACATTAGGCCCAAAACCAATTCCTCAATAACTCACAAACCTTGCATCACATTATACAAAAGGGAAAAAGTAGTCTAATCTGTCTAGTATAGTCTGTCATAATAACCATTTTGTAAACTCCCCAGTGATAGCAATTTGAGAGGAAAATGTCGTACTTCAGCCTGCCATGAACGAGACTGAAAGCATTTTTTTTTTGAGATGGAAGTTTTAGTACATAGTCTTACATTAAAATAAAGTATGCGAGGTTCTGTTTGAACTAGTACAGCTATGGAGATGATGGAGGCTGGATTGTCTTTATTTCTTTTAGGAAATTGCAAAATAGGTAAATTATTATAAAAAAATTAACCTTAAGAGAGATTTGTAATTTTTGACAGGAAAAAATCAGGGAAATTTTATTACAGATGTGTTTAAACACCCTGAATTGGCTTTCATAGAATTTTTATTAGTGCAGAAATTCTTAGCAGTTTCATTTAATGTGATCTTTGTCTTTTTTTTTTTTTTTCATTATTTACTTAAATCACCAATATTTTGCTTGCTCATTTGCCTGAAAGCAACACTATGAGCATGTCGTAAGTTAGTCTGGTACGTCTCGTAAATAAAAACAGTCGGTGGGACGTGTGGTGCAGTCAAGAAAGGAGTAAAGAGAATTAGAGCTTCATGTAAAATTTAAGCTGCTTCCATACTAATGTATTTTACACCTTGATTACATGATGTGTAAATTTAGAATGAAAGGGTTGCAGATGATGGTAAAGTGGGCCAAGAGTAAAAGCAACTGCCGATAGTGCTAGGGGCAGTCTCATCCCTTAAGGCTGCTGGGTACGGTGGGCTAAATAGTGGGAAACATGTGTACCGCTGTTGATCTTTTTTGGGAGAATGAATGAAGTTAAAGCTTTACACATTTTGGAAGTAAGTAATATAATGTCGTATAATTGTCTGAGACTTTTTATATTTTTAAAAGTATTTTAAATTTCTGAATAAAAAAATATGGAAAAAAGCCATTTTTAACATTATTTTCTTGATTGCAGTGAACGAATGCAGCATAAATACCACAAAAAGCTATGTCTTAGACTCGCACCTTACCATGTTCTATAGTAATTTGCAACTTGAACATTACTTGAATAATAATCAGCCTGTAAAACTAGTAATCAAAATTAAATAATTTAAATATTTTCTTTCATGAAAACAGGACATCTATTTGTGGAGATATGTTGCTTCTATCCCCAACACCTTGAGTGAATGCAGAGCAGACATGCGAGCGATAAGAAAGTGGCGACTCACGTTTCCTGAAACAGAGACGGATTATCGGCAATGGCCTTTTGGTTCATTGACAGTAGCACAAATAGCTTGTTTTCTTTTCTTAATTTTTTCATTGCAAGATTATATTTAAAGCGTTTTAAGGATACTTTTATCGAAGCGTGTTATGATGCAGGGCGAGAAAAACCCGCGGACTAGCGACAGCATCTGGCACGATTTCCACATGCAAAGGTCTGGGGATGGAACCCACCGGGGTTCGAACCCGGATCGCCGTGGTGGGAGGCTAAGGTTTTTACCAGTTGATCTCCGTGGCTCCTGCTGTTATTGAACATTGCGAATAAGTTATACAATAAAAGTAATCAAAACTGCTTTTTTTTCTCTAAATTCCTCCTTCAATACGTTAGTAAGAAAGCCTTTCAGGAAAAAATCATTAAACTTACGAGAACTCATATTCCATAAATAAAAACACACTTTCGTCCCTTTAAACTGTTACTTTCTCAATTGAAAACATCAAATTTTACATATCACTTGAGAGTTAATTTTCGTAAGCAAAATAGTTGCTTGGAACACAACCTCAACATTCCCAATATCAGCGAATTTGTATGAATCTGGAATACTGTTTTCACTTCGGTTTTTTTAATTTTTATGCTCGATTTTAAATATTTGGATGCACAAGGAAATTTTTTTAAATGTTTTGTGTGTTTTGAAAAATAAATTTATTTTTGAAATTATATTAAATACATTAAAGGGGTGCAAAATGCAAGTATTAAGCTGTGGTTCACTCTATATTCATTTACAACTCCTTACAAGTCTCTCTTCTTTGGCCCTCTGGGCTTCTTGTTTGGCTGTTATTATGTACAAGGGATCCTTAATATCCATCTTGGCAAATCTTTTTGAAAACTGAGGGTTTGCTATTTCCTGCAGCAGACATTCCTTGTCGAATCTGAAACAAACATAATTATAAATTCACTTAGGTATGTTGTATGTGTGTAACATAAAATTTAATTATATTTTTATTTTAACACTGCAAGTTCTCTGTATATGTTAAGCTATTGATAAGAAGACATATTTGAGTCGTAAATATGTGTATGTACCAAAATAGCTTACGAAAAAAACTATCAGTAATGCAATGTATATGTTCTAAATGGATATCAGTGGTATAAAAACCTTACTGTGAAAGATGTGTTACAAAAAAGAAGAACCATACAGGCATATAAATGTAGACTTCATTTAGCACCGCTGTATTAACTACACATTTTACTGCTCTACTCAAAAATTGTATGTAAAATAATAAGAAAAATACCTGCAAAAATATGCTTCCATTTTTTCGCACCAGAAAGCGTTGTCTTTTTCGATAATTTCATGTCATCCAGTGGAAAGTGTAAAGCACAAAGTAACAATATTTTCTTCCCGTTATGTGCATCTGCCCAAGCACTTGATAAAAATAGCTTGAATCATGTCTCAGTAGCAGTTTTCCGTTAATTATTGCGCAGTGAGTCATCTAAAATCAGTACAAGATATGTTTTATGCCACAAATATTGTACAAAAATGAATCTAAAAGTTAATTTTCAATAAGTGGTCGTATTTAGCAATACTAAAGAGCTAAAAGGAACACATATATAGCTGAATATGATAACCTGTCCATTATCGATAGCTTCTTTCGGACTTTGGTACTTATCTGCTGAAAGTGGGCACTTAATTTCCATAATGGCATCGTCACGCACCAAACCATCTGCAACAGAATTTTACATGACTTCTGTATGACTTAATCGTAAAACAGAAATTACATTAGGTATCAAAATTTTTTATATATATATATATATATATATATATATATATAAAATTGCATGTTTTAAATGTACCTGGAGTTGCACCAAGAAAAGCTATTCAGAATCTATAAATAAGCCACATCTGTTGCCACTTTTCCATGATCTTCGGCCATTTTACACTTGGCTACAGGTTCGTTGGCAATACCATACTGTGTACCTTTCGTACTGAAGTTTCCATACAATATGGAATGATCTAAGTTTCTACAAGATGTTGTAGCCCTCATTTTACAAACCCTGCCGAAATGGGAAGCAGTTAGTAACTTCCTCCTCTCTGTATTCCACAAGTGGCATCTGTATTGCAACAAAGTCGTTCTCTGTAGCTCATTTCGCTCTTCTTCGGTCCGCACGAGACCAGCAACGAAACTTCTTTTCTTTTCCTCAAACTCTGATGCTGTAATCGTAATCTCTGGTTGATGTTCCTTTGCCTGTACCAAACCATAGTGCTCATCTGCAGTATAAAGTAATTTTTCGCTTTTATTTGTATCTTGGTATTGTGCAAATGTTGATGTTTCCTTTTTTGTCTTGCTCGTTGTTGCTGGTCGATGAAGTGTTTTGTGTACATTCCTAGAACAAAAAAAAATGTACATGTAATTGTAAAACAATTTTCCTTATTAACTCCGTTATATTTTATACACTGATAATATGTTTGAAATATAGCTGACCCTGCCAAAAAATTTTTGTGATGTAATTATTTTTAGTAATAATTGCATATTGGCTTCAAAAGTTTAGTGAAGACACTTTCATAATATTGCACACATGCCATAAACAAGTTGGCAGTGTGGATGTCAATAAAACACTTAATGGCTGCCCCTAAATATTTCTTGTAGTTCTCAATATTGTGGTTACCTGAAATAAATTTTTCTTGATATATCACCCATAATACAGCTTTCATTACAACACGAGCCTGTATTATTTTGGCCTGGCATGGGCGAGAGCGTAGCTGCTGCCATGTCATTAGCATTGCTCCTGAAAGTTAAATATAACTTTCATGTTATATTTCATACAAAGATTTTTTGTGAAATTTTGTGAATAAAGCGTATAATGGTTGGGTATTTGTATTGTTAAAATATAAATACATATACACTATATGTCTGTATTCTCTGCCATGATTTCAACCCACTGGCTCATGATGCAGACATTTTGTGGACATGCTTACGTTATCGAATTAAAATTCATATTACTGTCCATGTTTAAGGCCATGAACGGGAGCTTTTAAAATACAGATGCAAATTATTCAAGTACTTCGTACCGACATGCATTGAAGAAACTCAAGACAGTGCGTATGCACTGCAATGGCGATGTAAAAAAATAATTATTTAATTAGTAACTTGCCGCCCATTGAAAAAATCCTTTAAAAATAACTAGCAAAATGTTTCTCTTAAAAAATTATTTCGGGAAGAACTGTAACACTTACTATCAAGGTCTTACAATGAACATCACTTTTCAACTGTTTTTACACTTTAAGAATTGATATATATATATATATATATATATAAATTCTTAAAGTGTAAAAACTATATATATACACATATATATAATTGGATACTTTTCTATTATTTCTTTAGTTAACATCTTTCTTTAGTTACATCATGTAAACGGACGACACAGCATTTATTATGTAATCATTTCATCCCCTTATTATTTATTAAATAAAACACTATACACTCATAAGCCACTCTTATTGTAAACAAGAAGTAAGAACCTAAGCAAGCCATGGGTTGTTTCAGATACGTACAGCTGTTTAGCAAAATTTTCAGGCAGTCCGAGCTGTCTGATGCATGCTGCATTCGCTTAGGGTCTTGAATCGTGTATACCAAAATAACGTATTCACTCACTCATTCACTATCTTCATACCCTTGCTTAAATTACATATGATAATTAATACAAAATGTGTATTTTGAAATTAAATCCTGTAAGATTTTTACTTACTGAACTAGCTGTTGCTTTCTTTTCATCCACCCAGCACGAGAGATTTTCTTTCTTGACGCTCTTCTGATACATGGTCTTACACGTAGACTTGTATTTTCTTTTGAGAATCACCATTTTTTTTTTCTGCGACATTGCACATGAAAAAAACGTAATTTTATGTTCAACTAGCCCAGAATGTCTGTGCTACACCTTCGGAAAGCAGTTTGAGAGAGGAACCGGTTATCGGCAACACAATCTTCGCGCGTATTGTGTCTCACATTTGTTACCCTTGGACTCGCAGTGGAAGAAGGGTCTAACGATCAGGCAGGGAACTATACAAATGTTGAGCTAGATGTGCGCGTTGCCCTTGTTGTCACGGGCAGCCTTAATGCGAGGGTCTGAGAGACAAAGAGAGCTATAAGACTGCGAAGATTAAAGAATCATTAAAAATTAAAGGAATTTTGGATTTTTAAATTCTGTAATTATTTTTGATTAATTTTAATTTATTTTGTACATTGATCTATGTACAAATCATAGAATATCAAAAGCTACATCAGATAGGATAAGTTTCACTCCTCTGAAACTATTTTGCATGGGCATCAAAAATTCTATGCTTGCTATCTTTTTGGTGCAGCCAAAGAAGACAAATTGCATCCCAGCTGCAATAAAAAGCATTGGAATTTTTGTGAAAAATAAATCCTTTTTGGATGTTACTTAAGAAAATTAACTAAGGGACACGGTCACAAACTAATTTACTAATCAGTACTATTATAAAAGCAAAATTTCTGTTTACTCATGCCCATTCAATTCATGGTTGCTCCAGACTCATTTCAAAACCCTTCATATATTTAATGACCAGATATTGAAGTTAAGCCCGAATTTATTCATTCTTTCATTATATTTACGGTGTAGCAAAAAGAAGAAACATCACTATATTAATGATTCTTTGAACTTTAGTTGTTACACTTTAGAGGTCAGATATTTATTTTTTTCATTGACGATGGTGGGAAATTGCTTGTATACACAATCGTGTGGAAGCTGGGTCATTGTTGTGTCCCAAAGTCTTAAGTGAAAATACTCCGTCCATTACACTATGTATTTGAATCTTTTGAATTTTAGTGAGTTTATAATGCAGTCAGTGTCTCTACAGAAGTGTAGCACTGAAACTATCGTAGGCTACTCGCTACTCTCAATACACATTGATACTATTGTGTACAAATGATGGCCCGAATGAATACGGGGATTGTTTATCCAAAAATTCAGTAACGAGACAGAAGTAGTTCAAGCGTACATTAGAATTGGTGATACAAGTTGCAATTTGATAAAATGAAACAGTTGATTTGATCTGTAAATTAAGTAAGTACAAATGTTTGGTTGCCTTGTAATGTGAAACCTAAGATTCACTAAACCCCTCCCCTCCTCCTACTCAAGTAACTCCGAACATTTCCAAAGTTCCCTGCTTGTTCGTGCACCTTTGCTGTTGAAATTAAAAAAAAAAAAAAACACTGTGAATTTGTAAATATGTTGTCTCTTTGGGTGTAGGCATTGCTCCCGTGGGCTTGAGGAACTCAGAAGGCTGGCAGTATGTTGGTGCTGTGTGAGGTAATTGATGGCGACCTGGAAGTGCCATCTGCTACCAACCGCGTCACGCAGGCAGGGGCGTAGCCAGGGGGGGGGGGATTTAGGGGTTTTAACCCCCCCCCAATTAGCTCCAAATCTTTAATTAATTTCTTATTTATCACTCAAACAAATTTCATATTAAAATTAATAAAATTTAACCATTACAATATTTAAATTTAAGTACCGAAAACTGCTAAAATAGCACTATTTTATACCTTAAAATCCAAATTTTCCCGGGGGAGGACCCCCGGACCCACCGCTTTAATACAGGGGGAGGGGGGGCATGCTTCTTAACACCCCCCATACACAAATCCTGGCTACGCCACTGCACGCAGGTGGCGGATTCGGGATCCCAGTATTAATCTACTTGGGTAACTGGGGGTGACTATCAATAACAGTAGCAGTCCACAGACACTGGCCGGCTTGATGAGGTCGTTATCACAACTATCGACGGTGAAAGACAACTCGGATGAAGATCGGCGCGCAGCAGTAAGCAGTCTCGTTGATACAGGCACCGCAGGGTATCCTTAGGTGACTATGATGCAAAGTGTGGTGAACCGCTGGCTGAAACTTCCGGAACTGTGGACTGCTGCACGTGCAACGAGACAGAAGAGGGTCGGATGTCCGAGGGGAAGTGAGATGGCGCCTTTCTGCTGTCAATGTCGGAACCATGCTGGCTTCGAGCGGTGCGACCTTCAACTGACTCGTTGTAGTTCGGGGGAACTGAGGGTTTGGGACCCCTCGCCCCACCCTTGCACTGAAAGGTAGCTGCCGAAGACTTCAAAGGAAAGAAAACGAAGACGGAACAACGCCGGGGCTGCCTGGATCACCTTGTGCCAGCAGCTCGAGTTTGTTTGCTGACTCTCGTGCTGTCGGTCCTTACGCTGCTGTAGATGTTGCTGGAGCCGAGGCTCTAGCTTAGGCGAAGGAAATATCTGCAACACATTTTCTTTTTACAGGCAGCCGACTGGCAGCTGGGCATGGCATCTTTTCTGCCCCACCCAATTCTTCTCACCTGGACCTTGTGCCTCTTATCCAGTAGTGACCTTGCTTGCTTTATTTTAATTTTATTTGTTTATTTATTTACAGATTGTCACTTGCATATCAATGCTCAGTAAAGAGCTGCAACGGTATGTATGACCAAAAATATATATATATATATATAAGACAAAAATAAAACAAACAATAATACATACGTACAATAAGGAATACAAAACTGACAATAGACTATGACACCTAAAATCATTTAATACTACATAATTAGACACAATAGTAAAAACAACACAAACTTACCACTGAAATGTTAAGTTAGAAATATAGAAGTTAATATTAAACAAATAAATTATATGTGAAGTACGATCTTAATTAAACAGTTAAACAATAATGAAGCTTGTTTTAATTAGATATTAGTCTATAGATAATATAATTTTGTTTGTAAAAAGTACGACAAGTACATTAGGTGACAGAAATTGTGGAACTCTGAATCCAGTGTTGTCGAAAATATAGACTATTTAAGTACAATCACTTTTAGAGTTGAAGTAGCTTGGCTTCTGGGTTGTAGCCGTGTCCTTAGCGAATAATTCACCGACGTTTCGGTCGACATTGCAGTCGCCATCATCAGGGAGCAGTTACCTACTGAGGTTCTCCGCCGATCCATCGTACTGCCAACCGGGGCACTTAGTCATGGGCGTGCGCAAGGTAGGTGCCACAGGTGACTTGGCACCACCATTAGGGTTAACGTTATTTTATTTTTTACAAGCAGAAATAATACATACTTACAAAAAACCGTATTATTTCCAAAAAAATATGTTTTCCAATCGTGTCGAGTTACAGATATGTGCTCATAACACTATCAGTATATCAATTATCAATCGAACCAACTATACACACGGAAACAAGCCAGGTGCAATTACTTGTGTTGTACACGCGGGCCGCGGCTACGAAACTTCTGAAATGTAGAGCTGTAGCAAAACGTATGTATTCGTTACTGAGTAACGGGTGCGGCATCTAGTAACGAGTAACGAAACGTTACACACGAATGCATTTCGTTACTCGCATCTTTCGTATGTTTTACGCATGCGCGCGCTTATTCGTTACAAAGAACGATGTTTGTTTATTAATAAAAGTATAATTTGGAAATTCGTCGTCCAATTTTTTTATTGTTTATTAAAGGTATTGTGTGTGTAGACAAAGTTTTAGATTCGAACAGAAACAACGTAAGAAAGTATTTTTTACAAATTATAAATATGTATGTTTTTGTTTTTTATTATCATCGCGTATTTTCACGGTTTATGTTCTTATCTTAAAATATATATTATAATAAAGCCGCTCTAATGAGATTTAATTGTTTCTTGGTTAACAATAGCTGTTAATTATCAAATATTTTTATTTATATTCGATTTATTTTTATTTACGCGACGTCATACTGTACGCGTACGAAATACGACTCTATTCGTTGCTGTTACATAACATAGCATGTTATGCGGTATCAGAAGTAACGAGTAACGATACGAAAGTAACGAGTACTAATTGTTATAGTAACGAATACATACGGGTACACATTTTTTCGTTACTTTTACATCTCTACTGAAATGTAAATACTTCTCCTAGTTCTCCTCGAATTACATAGAATGCGCGCTCGGTGTCCACTGTTCACTCCACTCGGCAGGCGCACGGGATAATAGCTGCCGTCCGCCAGGTAGCACTACTCATAGAGTAAGTAAAGGGTAGCACTACTGTGTACTTGGTGTAGTGTAACGCTTAAAGACAGGCTCGTACTATCAGCCGGAATCTTTCTGCGCATGCGCTACGGGCCGGTGGATGGTGAAGCTGGAGGGTGGGGTGGGCCGGAATCTTTCTGCGCATGCGCGGTAGGCCGGTCGGCCGGCGGATGGGGTGGGGTGCAGGAGAACGGGAATCCAAAAGAAACAAGAGAAAAAAAAGTTGTTAAACGGCCGGGAAGGAGAGGCAACATCCCTTTTTTCGCGGGAATATGTGAGTTACGTGTTCGTCTTTTGTTATAATATTTATCGTTGCGGTAATATTGTGCGGTAAAGTTTGTTCCTAAATGTTGTTGACATTTAGAAAGCAGTGATGGTTTTTTTTTGGCGTTTTTCTGATAAGGAACATTTCCGAAACAATATGTTTGCATGTTCTGACTGTAGTAGACAATTTTAACTTAACAGTAGTTTACGAAGACATTTTTCTAAATGCCATTCTGAAATTAATTCGGTTCCAAGACAACGAAAACCTAAAGGCGAAGGTTCATGTCAGTGTGAACAATGTGAAAAAAAAAATTGCACAGCTTTCAACACTTCGAAGACATCAGCGCGAGAAGCATCCTTGTCACGTAGATGCGCCAACAATAAGGTAAAAAACACGTCAGTTGCAGTATTTGTAACTTCTGTTCTGGAAATAGGACAATCATGATTGATCATTTTCGTATTGTGCATGACATTGTTGCTGTATACGAAACATTAGATTTTAGTTCGTTTTCAGACTTTATATCTTGGAAAAATGAGAGAGAGAAAACAACGAATAGTTCGTATGTTAGAGCAATGGCAGCAAAATGGCATAATGATGGGACAAAACTGTATTCATATCAATGCAACCGTTCTGGTTATTACACCACGAAAGATAATGGGCAACGACACCTCAAGATACAAGGTAGCTGCAAAATTAATGGTTTGTGTCCAGCTGGTATGCAGGTGACCTTAATGGTAGATGGGAAGTGTAAAGTTTATTTCTGTTCCACTCACGTTGGTCACCAGTGTGAAACAGGTCATTTGCGAATTCAGAAAAAAAGATCGCGAAACATTGGCATCAAAACTTGCTTCCAGTATACCACCAGCTACTATTATAGGTGAAGTTCGTGATTCAGTTTGTGAAACATCATTATCGAAGTTACATTTACTGACCAATAAGGACTTGCAGAATATTGAGCGGGCATACAACTTGAGTTCAAATTTAATGAGGCATGCAGATGACGGGACAAGTTTCACTGCATGGGTAAATGAAATGAATGTAAGTGATAGTCCCTGTGTTCTGATGTACAAACAACAGGGAGAAGAACACCCACTGCTACGGAAAGAGGATTTTTTTCTTAGTTATAATGAACAGTGCACAATGTGTAATGCTTGAAAAATATGGTCCTGACTGTGTTTGTATGGATGGTACTCACGGTCTAAATAATTACAATTTCGATCTGATTACTCTGCTCGTCTTAGATGATATGAGGCAGGGCTCCCCTTGTGCATTTTTAATTTCTAATAGGTCAGCTGAACATGTGCTCTCTATCTTTTTGCAACGTGTTAGTGAACGTGCCGGAATAATCAGACCAAGTGTTTTTATGACTGACATGGCAGAGTCTTTCTTCAATGCTTGGGTTACTGTTATGGGTGCACCAAATAAGCGGCTATATTGTATCTGGCACGTAGATAGGGCATGGAGAAAAAACCTTATCAAAATAAAAACGAAAGCCAAGCAAGTAGAAATATACAAGTTGATCAGAACTATTCTGTAAGAAAGGGACCTTGAAACATTTTCTTTGTTATTGAAGTCTAGTGTCAAAATGATGTGTGAGGATGATGAAACTGCTGAGTTTGGAACATATTTTAGCACACACTATGTACCATGTAAAGAAATGTGGGCATAATGCTATCGTCTTCACTGTGGATTGAACACAAACATGCATCTTGAAAGGATGCATAAAACTTTAAAGTTTATTTATTTGCATGGAAGAAATGTAAAATGTTTGGAAAAAACTGTTCCCGCTATTATGAGTTTTCTTAGAGACAAACTGTTTGACAGATTGCTTGTTATGCATAAGGGCAAAGTCACATCAAAAATTGCAAATTTGCGAAAACGCCATAAGGCTAGAGTAGTATAGGAATGACGGTCCGGAAACAGGCCTTAAGGCTGTGGTGCCGGTGCCGGTGTCCGCCATCTTGGATTTGTGACGTCACGGCGGCAAAAATTCCTCAAAATTCCTCAAAAATGACTCAAAATTTCCCGTTTTAAGAAAAAATTTCCCGTTTTCGAGGGAAAAATTCCCGTTTCGAGGGAAAATTTCCCTTTTTATTCTTTAAAAATCCCAGCGGCTAGAAATGTCCTGATAGAGGCTTAAGCATCCTTAACTCAAGCCTCAGTTAAGCCTCTATCAGGATGTGACCTTGACCTTTGACCTTGACCCCGACGGCCATCTTGGATCCACCATCTTGGATGACGTCATTTCGTTTTCTCGAACATTCCGGCATTGTGTTATCGGCCATTTTGAATTATGACGTCACCGTTGCAATTTCCGTTACGGCCGCCATCTTTAAATTTATTATCCGATTTTAATGAAAAAAATATTTTAAAATTATAAAAAAATTAAATAAAAATTTTTTTAATAACATATTTAAAAAACAAACATTTACAACACGGAGCTCGGAGTCCTCGGTTCGAACCCGACGAGTGCAAAAAAAATAAAAATGGCGACCGATCCTTCCCTCGTGGTGGGTGCTGGCAGACTGACTCCCACCACTTTTTTTCAAAGCATATATATCGTCAGGTTAGTATGACGTCATGTCCGCCATCTTGTCCTCGTCTGCTGGAAGCCATCATCAGTGTATCGTCGGCGAGAGTGCGCTGACGCCATGCTAGTTTAATTCTTATCCGCTAGAGTACAGTAATCATTTATTATTGCTGTGACACCCGACATCTTGTCATTTGGCCGCCATCTTGAAAATCCGTAATTATTTAGCTAGAAATTCGGGAAAAATTCCAAAATTCATTAAATAAATTTGTAATCTATATACTGATTGATTAGGTCGACTAAGGTCCTTGGTACGATCTAGGACGATGCAAAAAAATTAAATATAACATCAATTTAACATAATAGTAACAGGTTCGAGTAATTAAACACCACAAGTTCTTTTACAAACATAATATTTATTACATAATTTCTATTCTACTACAGGATCATTTGCGAAAGCCAGCAATCTTATAATCATTTAGTTCCGCAGCAGTGTGAAATGACTAATTCTTAGCTCCAATCGGTTTATACTAGACAGAGTCCAGCCAGAACCTTTACAGACATAGTCAACCTCTTCTTGACAGAGTTTCTGGATACCGTTTTTAACAGTTTGCTTCACATCGTTAGAACTGTAAATTACTGCAGCCGATGTCTTGAATGCACACTTCTTCACTTTGTCATCGAACGGATATGGCTTTCCATATATACAGTCCAACCACAAGTTATATTTCAAAGGTCCGTTTGTTGCTACATCATCAGTAAGCTGATTGATTATGTCCTCTCTGATATCATCAAGAAAATTACAAATGTCTTTCGACTCACCTAACGTATTTAAATAATAGTAGTCCTTCAATGTTCCACGAAATGCAGACTACGCCAAGTAGAAGCCATTATCGTTCACTTGTAATGCGCCGAACACAGTCTTAGGTTTATTTTCCTGTTCAGACGTCATACCAATCGGTTGCTGCACATCGGTTTTCTTGCTTGTACGCTCACGAGCCTTCAACCTAAACCGAGGAGTCGAAATTTCTGCAGGTAGTTCAGCAGTAGGCACACGGACTTCACCTTTACAGTTTTTCGCATGCCGTCGCAAATTATCAATTCGAGTAAACCATTCATGACACTCGTCACATCGAAACTTCATGCGAGATGGATTCTTCGTGCATTTGCTCCGCTCATGTCTTCGTGCATCATGAGCAAATGCGAACGACGTATCACAGTAGCTGCAAGGATACCGTGGTGATGAAGACGAACCTTTCAGACCCGATCCAGATACTGACGTTGCCGCAGTTGCACCATCTCCAGGCATACTCTTATGAACATCAATGCATCGTTGTTGCGCTGAAACCTTTACTTTCTACCGAACAGAAGGACCTTTGCATGCCTTCATGTGCGTTTTCATATTATCTTTTCTGGCAAACTGCTTATGACATTTCTCACAATCAAACATTTTACGATATAG
Organism: Bacillus rossius redtenbacheri; assembly: GCF_032445375.1. Lineage (NCBI taxonomy): Eukaryota > Metazoa > Arthropoda > Insecta > Phasmatodea > Bacillidae > Bacillus > Bacillus rossius. The sequence continues at coordinate 32,941,290 of NC_086330.1, forward strand.
GTTCTTGGCACATTCTCTATTCTCATGTCGTCGAGCATTGCTGTTGTTTGAGAAAATCTTGTCGCAGTAACAGCACCGATGTTCGTTAGTTGTTGTCGATTCGGCATCCATTGAAGTCTCCATTGATGACGAACCAGCGTTCGTCGAGTTTCCCTGTGCAGCCAGCACTAGCAGCATTAAAGTCTCTTCTGCTGGCGGTACCACGTCTGTTGAAGTCTCCTCCAGTGTTGACATCGACGTTGCCAACGGAATCTGCTCCACGAAAAGGCAGCACATTTGGAAGCACCGACTACGAAAAGGCAGCACATTTGGAAGCACCGACAACGAAAAGGCAGCACATTTGGAAGCACCGACAACGAAAAGGCAGCACATTTGGCAGCACCGACTACGAAAAGGCAGCACATTTGGCAGCACCGACAACGAAAAGGCAGCACATTTGGAAGCACCGACAACGAAAAGGCGGCACATTTGGAAGCACCGACAACGAAAAGGCAGCACATTTGGAAGCACCGACAACGAAAAGGCAGCACATTTGGAAGCACCATCATCGAAAAGGCAGCACATTTGGAAGCTCCATCAACAAAAAAAGGCTAAAAGGAAGCACAAGTTACGAGATCTAAGTCTTAGTTAGAAATCAGAATACAAAAATAAAAACATTAAATTCTTATAATTTAAATTATTTATTTTATTGCTTTACATTATACAAATGCAAGTAAAAAAAGGCATTATTGTATGTAGCCAGCATTCCTCAGTTCCTTGAGTATGAAGGATATTTCTTTGATGCACGAATAGTTTCCTGCACAAAGCGAACCATATAGAAGTCTTAGCCGGTCAACTAATATGTTTGGATCTTTCCATGAAGTGTAATCATTCTCTTCTACCACCATCTTCCTTGCACCTTTATAATAAATATTATGATCTCTGATGTCTTCCGTTTTACCACCAACCTCAGGGTAACTTTCATGTTTGAGATGGTGATCATCACAAGCTTGATCAGATTTATTTAATATACCACGTCGTTTCCATCGTTTCGGTCTCAGGACACCGCCACATTCTTCGATCTTGGCAGCTTTAGGTGCTTCATCATAGTCTATGTCTTTGTCAACAGCCTCAGAGTCACTGTAACAATCACCGTAGAAGGAATCGTCTTCACCCAATTTACCGTAATAATTCGATGTTGATGATGTTGAAGTGTCTTCATCGTCTTCATGCTTCCTTTTTAGGAATCCATCATTTTTACAAAGTAGGAAAGATCTACTTGAATTCGGCTGGAATATATTCTCACTTTTCACGTTAAGGATTCTTCCATTGTCTTCATTCTTCCGTAAATCATCAACCTTCTTCAATTTAAGTTCTTTGTCGAGATCGGAAGAGCCAAGAAAATTATTGTCGTAATGCAGATCACTCTTCCTTAGGCTAGTAGATTCATCGTTGTCCTCTAGCTTGTACGCAGGCTTGGCGCTACAAGTTCTGCCATGTCTTTTTAGGCTCTCTCTCCGCGTAAACGACTTGCTACATCGAACACAACTTATCATATTGCGCAGTGGATTTTTAACACAGTCATTCTTCTCGTGTTGTCTTTTATTCTTTCTCAAGATAAACTCTTTACTGCAAAACTTACACCTATGTTCTTTCGATACAGCGTCAGATCCCAAATCGGAATTCATATTAGTTACTGAGACTAATGCCAGATACCAATTGAGTGTTTTTAAATTAGATTCAATACTTAAATAGAAATTTTTTTCATATTTCATCAGCGAGAATTAATATATCTCATGCAAAAGTACTTTATGCATGTAGTTCTGCTTTTCAACAACAGATGTCGCCACATGTTGCTTGCAGGTAAATAATATTTAGTTCTTTTATGCGGGATGCGGGATGCTCACTAACGATCGCAAAAGAAGGATGGCTTCGATAGACTCCAAGGAAAAGGAAGTTCGTCTTGCATGTTGGTGCTCCACAGATGTCTCATGGCGTAATATTAATTTGACTAAGTAATGATATTTGTTAATTCCACCTGATAAAAATATTGCAAGTTTTGATTTAGTAGCAGAAATTATCGAATTAAATGTAACTCCAAATAAAATGACATGTCTCATTAGACCAAAAAAAAATCCATGCAGAGAGCGGTTTCTCAGAATAGTCAGAAACACTTGAAGAAACCACAGGAATGATTGCAAGAACACAGGAAAAACCATCAAAATATTGTCAAGAATAATCAGGAGCACACTGAGAAAACCACCATAATATCAACAACAATAATCGGAAGCACACGGAGAAAACCATCATAATATTGACCAGATTAATCGGAAGCACACAGAGAAAACCACCACATGTTTTCTTTGATATCATAAAATTACAAGAAAAAATATTTAAAAATAAAAATAAATTAATAAAAAAATAAAAAAATAAAAAAATGCATAAACAGTTTCTGCTAGCTTGTAAACTTATCATTGTTGAGCAAAGATAGAGTTCTTGTACAAGCCAGAAATTTATGCATTTTTTTTATTTTTTTATTTTTTTATTAATTTATTTTTATTTTTAAATATTTTTTCTTGTAATTTTATGATATCAAAGAAAACATGTGGTGGTTTTCTCTGTGTGCTTCCGATTAATCTGGTCAATATTATGATGGTTTTCTCCGTGTGCTTCCGATTATTGTTGTTGATATTATGGTGGTTTTCTCAGTGTGCTCCTGATTATTCTTGACAATATTTTGATGGTTTTTCCTGTGTTCTTGCAATCATTCCTGTGGTTTCTTCAAGTGTTTCTGACTATTCTGAGAAACCGCTCTCTGCATGGATTTTTTTTTGGTCTAATGAGACATGTCATTTTATTTGGAGTTACATTTAATTCGATAATTTCTGCTACTAAATCAAAACTTGCAATATTTTTATCAGGTGGAATTAACAAATATCATTACTTAGTCAAATTAATATTACGCCATGAGACATCTGTGGAGCACCAACATGCAAGACGAACTTCCTTTTCCTTGGAGTCTATCGAAGCCATCCTTCTTTTGCAATCGTTAGTGAGCATCCCGCATCCCGCATAAAAGAACTAAATATTATTTACCTGCAAGCAACATGTGGCGACATCTGTTGTTGAAAAGCAGAACTACATGCATAAAGTACTTTTGCATGAGATATATTAATTCTCGCTGATGAAATATGAAAAAAATTTCTATTTAAGTATTGAATCTAATTTAAAAACACTCAATTGGTATCTGGCATTAGTCTCAGTAACTAATATGAATTCCGATTTGGGATCTGACGCTGTATCGAAAGAACATAGGTGTAAGTTTTGCAGTAAAGAGTTTATCTTGAGAAAGAATAAAAGACAACACGAGAAGAATGACTGTGTTAAAAATCCACTGCGCAATATGATAAGTTGTGTTCGATGTAGCAAGTCGTTTACGCGGAGAGAGAGCCTAAAAAGACATGGCAGAACTTGTAGCGCCAAGCCTGCGTACAAGCTAGAGGACAACGATGAATCTACTAGCCTAAGGAAGAGTGATCTGCATTACGACAATAATTTTCTTGGCTCTTCCGATCTCGACAAAGAACTTAAATTGAAGAAGGTTGATGATTTACGGAAGAATGAAGACAATGGAAGAATCCTTAACGTGAAAAGTGAGAATATATTCCAGCCGAATTCAAGTAGATCTTTCCTACTTTGTAAAAATGATGGATTCCTAAAAAGGAAGCATGAAGACGATAAAGACACTTCAACATCATCAACATCGAATTATTACGGTAAATTGGGTGAAGACGATTCCTTCTACGGTGATTGTTACAGTGACTCTGAGGCTGTTGACAAAGACATAGACTATGATGAAGCACCTAAAGCTGCCAAGATCGAAGAATGTGGCGGTGTCCTGAGACCGAAACGATGGAAACGACGTGGTATATTAAATAAATCTGATCAAGCTTGTGATGATCACCATCTCAAACATGAAAGTTACCCTGAGGTTGGTGGTAAAACGGAAGACATCAGAGATCATAATATTTATTATAAAGGTGCAAGGAAGATGGTGGTAGAAGAGAATGATTACACTTCATGGAAAGATCCAAACATATTAGTTGACCGGCTAAGACTTCTACATGGTTCGCTTTGTGCAGGAAACTATTCGTGCATCAAAGAAATATCCTTCATACTCAAGGAACTGAGGAATGCTGGCTACATACAATAATGCCTTTTTTTACTTGCATTTGTATAATGTAAAGCAATAAAATAAATAATTTAAATTATAAGAATTTAATGTTTTTATTTTTGTATTCTGATTTCTAACTAAGACTTAGATCTCGTAACTTGTGCTTCCTTTTAGCCTTTTTTTGTTGATGGAGCTTCCAAATGTGCTGCCTTTTCGATGATGGTGCTTCCAAATGTGCTGCCTTTTCGTTGTCGGTGCTTCCAAATGTGCTGCCTTTTCGTTGTCGGTGCTTCCAAATGTGCTGCCTTTTCGTTGTCGGTGCTTCCAAATGTGCTGCCTTTTCGTTGTCGGTGCTGCCAAATGTGCTGCCTTTTCGTAGTCGGTGCTGCCAAATGTGCTGCCTTTTCGTTGTCGGTGCTTCCAAATGTGCTGCCTTTTCGTTGTCGGTGCTTCCAAATGTGCTGCCTTTTCGTAGTCGGTGCTTCCAAATGTGCTGCCTTTTCGTTGTCGGTGCTTCCAAATGTGCTGCCTTTTCGTTGTCGGTGCGTCCAAAATGTGCTGCCTTTTCGTTGTCGGTGCTTCCAAATGTGCTGCCTTTTCGTTGTCGGTGCTTCCAAATGTGCTGCCTTTTCGTTGTCGGTGCTTCCAAATGTGCTGCCTTTTCGTTGTCGGTGCTTCCAAATGTGCTGCCGTTTCGTTGTCGGTGCTTCCAAATGTGCTGCCTTTTCGTAGTCGGTGCTGCCAAATGTGCTGCCTTTTCGTTGTCGGTGCTTCCAAATGTGCTGCCTTTTCGTTGTCGGTGCTTCCAAATGTGCTGCCTTTTCGTAGTCGGTGCTTCCAAATGTGCTGCCTTTTCGTTGTCGGTGCTTCCAAATGTGCTGCCTTTTCGTTGTCGGTGCGTCCAAAATGTGCTGCCTTTTCGTTGTCGGTGCGTCCAAATGTGCTGCCTTTTCTTTGTCGGTGCTTCCAAATGTGCTTCCTTTTCGTTGGCGGTGCTGCCTTTTCTTTGTCGGTGCTTCCAAATGTGCTGCCTTTTCGTTGCCGGTGCTTCCAAATGTGCTTTATTTTCGTTGATGGTTCTTCTATTTTTAATGTTGTTTTGACTCTAGTATTATTGTAAATGGTTCTTGATTTGACTAGCGTATTATTCCATACGGTGCATGTATATAAGCGAGTCCTAGACAACAGGACGCTCAGTTTGTTACTGACGTCGTCGGTGTAAGGATCACCTAGTTTGTTTCATCTGGTGCATTATTTACGTAATTACCTGTTCTTGCGAACTCGATGGCATCTTTACCGACTTTAACGACGAACTCGATGGAGGTTGTACCATCGACTGCGGGAACCATGACGTCAGCGTCGACGATGGTGGAGCAGATTCCGTTGGCAACGTCGATGTCAACACTGGAGGAGACTTCAACAGACGTGGTACCGCCAGCAGAAGAGACTTTAATGCTGCTAGTGCTGGCTGCACAGGGAAACTCGACGAACGCTGGTTCGTCATCAATGGAGACTTCAATGGATGCCGAATCGACAACAACTAACGAACATCGGTGCTGTTACTGCGACAAGATTTTCTCAAACAACAGCAATGCTCGACGACATGAGAATAGAGAATGTGCCAAGAACCTATATCGTAAAATGTTTGATTGTGAGAAATGTCATAAGCAGTTTGCCAGAAAAGATAATATGAAAACGCACATGAAGGCATGCAAAGGTCCTTCTGTTCGGTAGAAAGTAAAGGTTTCAGCGCAACAACGATGCATTGATGTTCATAAGAGTATGCCTGGAGATGGTGCAACTGCGGCAACGTCAGTATCTGGATCGGGTCTGAAAGGTTCGTCTTCATCACCACGGTATCCTTGCAGCTACTGTGATACGTCGTTCGCATTTGCTCATGATGCACGAAGACATGAGCGGAGCAAATGCACGAAGAATCCATCTCGCATGAAGTTTCGATGTGACGAGTGTCATGAATGGTTTACTCGAATTGATAATTTGCGACGGCATGCGAAAAACTGTAAAGGTGAAGTCCGTGTGCCTACTGCTGAACTACCTGCAGAAATTTCGACTCCTCGGTTTAGGTTGAAGGCTCGTGAGCGTACAAGCAAGAAAACCGATGTGCAGCAACCGATTGGTATGACGTCTGAACAGGAAAATAAACCTAAGACTGTGTTCGGCGCATTACAAGTGAACGATAATGGCTTCTACTTGGCGTAGTCTGCATTTCGTGGAACATTGAAGGACTACTATTATTTAAATACGTTAGGTGAGTCGAAAGACATTTGTAATTTTCTTGATGATATCAGAGAGGACATAATCAATCAGCTTACTGATGATGTAGCAACAAACGGACCTTTGAAATATAACTTGTGGTTGGACTGTATATATGGAAAGCCATATCCGTTCGATGACAAAGTGAAGAAGTGTGCATTCAAGACATCGGCTGCAGTAATTTACAGTTCTAACGATGTGAAGCAAACTGTTAAAAACGGTATCCAGAAACTCTGTCAAGAAGAGGTTGACTATGTCTGTAAAGGTTCTGGCTGGACTCTGTCTAGTATAAACCGATTGGAGCTAAGAATTAGTCATTTCACACTGCTGCGGAACTAAATGATTATAAGATTGCTGGCTTTCGCAAATGATCCTGTAGTAGAATAGAAATTATGTAATAAATATTATGTTTGTAAAAGAACTTGTGGTGTTTAATTACTCGAACCTGTTACTATTATGTTAAATTGATGTTATATTTAATTTTTTTGCATCGTCCTAGATCGTACCAAGGACCTTAGTCGACCTAATCAATCAGTATATAGATTACAAATTTATTTAATGAATTTTGGAATTTTTCCCGAATTTCTAGCTAAATAATTACGGATTTTCAAGATGGCGGCCAAATGACAAGATGTCGGGTGTCACAGCAATAATAAATGATTACTGTACTCTAGCGGATAAGAATTAAACTAACATGGCGTCAGCGCACTCTCGCCGACGATACACTGATGATGGCTTCCAGCAGACGAGGACAAGATGGCGGACATGACGTCATACTAACCTGACGATATATATGCTTTGAAAAAAAGTGGTGGGAGTCAGTCTGCCAGCACCCACCACGAGGGAAGGATCGGTCGCCATTTTTATTTTTTTTGCACTCGTCGGGTTCGAACCGAGGACTCCGAGCTCCGTGTTGTAAATGTTTGTTTTTTAAATATGTTATTAAAAAAATTTTTATTTAATTTTTTTATAATTTTAAAATATTTTTTTCATTAAAATCGGATAATAAATTTAAAGATGGCGGCCGTAACGGAAATTGCAACGGTGACGTCATAATTCAAAATGGCCGATAACACAATGCCGGAATGTTCGAGAAAACGAAATGACGTCATCCAAGATGGTGGATCCAAGATGGCCGTCGGGGTCAAGGTCAAAGGTCAAGGTCACATCCTGATAGAGGCTTAACTGAGGCTTGAGTTAAGGATGCTTAAGCCTCTATCAGGACATTTCTAGCCGCTGGGATTTTTAAGGAATAAAAAGGGAAATTTTCCCTCGAAACGGGAATTTTTCCCTCGAAAACGGGAAATTTTTTCTTAAAACGGGAAATTTTGAGTCATTTTGAGTCATTTTTGAGGAATTTTGAGGAATTTTTGCCGCCGTGACGTCACAAATCCAAGATGGCGGACACCGGCACCGGCACCACAGCCTTAAGGGGCCCGCCTCGTCAGGGGTGTATGTGTGTTAGTGAGGCGGGATGATAAGTGCGACGCTCGATGGTATTTCTAGCGCGGTATCGCCTCTAAGCGCAAGGCTCTGAGTTGACGCGTAGTCTTGTCGTCGTCACAGGATAACTGTGAAATTTGAGCGGTGACCGCAACATTATATGGCCGATAAATGAAGATAAAGGTGTAATGTAAGCCCCTTAAGTGCTTTTAATAATCTGTACTGGTTGTTTTACGCCTAAAAATTACTCTGAAAACATGCGTTTTAGCCATTTTAACTCTTCTAGAAATACAGTTTAAAAACATGATCCAAAATTAAAAGTACTTTTCGGGCCTCAGCGAACTCTTAAATGCTTTTCGTAAACATACCCCACTCGGATATCTTGAGTAGTTTTTAAATCGCGTTGTTTTTCCTGAAGCTCTGCGCACCGTCTGTGTGACCAGGTAGGCGGAGCCCTTAAGGCCTGTTTCCGGACCGTCATTCCTATACTACTGGCTAGCTTATCGTTGAACGAGGCAGACGTCACAGAGCAGGATGGCTGCTGGCAAGTTTTATCGTCGTCAGCAGTGAAGGAAATCTACGAGGTACGCAAAGAGGAGTCATGTGAGTGCAAAATGAACTATGTGGAATGTAACACATGCATCCATCTCTACGCATGTAGCTGCTTGGACTCTGCAATCAAGTGGAATATGTGCAAGCACATTCATCTAGTTTGTCGTATAAACAAGCCTGTTTTGACAAGACTTTGCAAGCAAGATGCAAATAATGTACTTGTTATTGACACCAACGAAAATTCAGACGGAGAGGCGGAAATGATTGCTGAAGAATTGTGTAAAAAGAAACCGAAAATTAATATCAGTCTGGAGGACAGAAAAATCTTTTGATTGCGAACACCTCGGAAACAATTCAATTAGCTCGTAGTGAAGATGAGCTTCAGGCTCTCGAAAAACAGCTCGCGCCTTTGCGCGCAGTAATGTTGGCCGTTCGAGAGAACATTGTAGCCACTGAGCAGTTTCATTGCCCTGTGGATAACAGCCCAGCCAATAAAAAAATTTCTCCTCAACGACTTTTTTCAACTAAGAAAATTAAAAAAAGAAATCAAAACTCTTTAATGAAACCTACTCAACTTGAAGTTCAAAACATCGCTGCAGGTGTAATTCTGCATAGTAAGTCAACATAAGGTTTTTATTTTTTTAAATTATTTGAAGAGGAGTTTCATATTTCAGTGAAGATTGCTTTGTGCCAAAAGCAGAATACCATGTGTTTGACAATAATTTTACTGTTTAATTTAGCTAGGACATTCGGCAAAATGAAAACAACAAATATTTGAAAAACTGTAGCGCGTATGAAAAGGATTCCTAGTAAGTTGTGTATTGGAAACTTCAGAAGCTTTAATTTACAACTCGAATGACTTAGACCAATCAACTCGGATAACCCGGTGAGTAAAGTGTAATGATTTTGTTGGAATGTCAAGGTTTATGTTATATATTGGATAAGTCTGTTTATAATCTATGTAAGTTATTGTGCTCTCAAACCTAGCAAGGTGGCGTATAAGTAAAGAAATTGAACCTAAATCTGGAGGATGGGGGTTCGAATCTTGTTCAATCAAGCCTGATTTGTTGTTTAAATGTTTCCCGAAACCATTCAAAGCTAATACTGTGATAGTTTCTCAAATATGCTATGACCACAAATTTATCTGGCATGGAATGTGTTTATTCGTTTCTAATTGATAATTGATTGACAATTGATAATAGATAATATTTATTGTCATTAGACAGAGGGTGCAATAGACATTGTCATTGAAAATACATAATAATATATAAATACACATTTTTAAGTTTAAAGAAAAAACATCTTAACAATAATATAAATTTACACAAACTTAAGGTCATTAAAATTTAAATTGTTCCATTCGTCTAGTGAGTATAAAGGATTGGATATGAGCCATTGTTCTAAGATTTGTTTATACTTATCAAAAGATACTGTCCTTGCACACAAGGGTAATCTATTAAAAAAACTTACACTTACATTTTCAAAACTCATATATAATTTAGGCCTACATAGTCGTTTATAACTGACATCAATTAAATATCTATTTCTGGTTTTATAGTTATGTACATTATTTCTTAAAATTAATGTTTGTACATACAATAAACAGTATAATATAAAAATACAAGGTAATGTGAGTATTTTCAGATTTATAAAATATTCTCTACATGATTGTTTTTCATTAATTCCAACAATAGTTCTTATCACTTTTTTTGCCTTATAAAACTCTTTTGGCTCCGGGTGAATTACCCCATAGTATAATACCATATAGTAAGCGTACATGAAAGAAAGCATAGTATGAATTAATTACCAATTGTTGACTCGTACAGTATTTAAACTTTCTAAGTAAATAAATTACCCTAGAAATACGTTTACATAAGGAATTTGTGTGTGAATCCCAATTTAACTTACTATATAAATAAATACCTAAAAAATTAACAGTTTTAATTTCTAGGGAAGGTTTTAAAGTAAAAGTGATAGATTCTGTTTTATCGTAATTTACAACTAACTTATTGGTTTTAAACCAGTAATAAAACTTTTCCGTAGCTTGTACAATTGGAATTTTTAAAATCTCAGGATCGTTATCATTAATTAAAAAGGTAGTATCGTCAGCATATAAAATACATTTTCCATTAAGCATGTGATCAGGCAAATCATTTATACAGATTAAGAACAACAAGGATCTTGTTGACGAATCGTAAAATCAAACCACCACTTTCATAGCGTGTTGTACCAAAACCTTTGTAATTGCTATTGTTCCCATTCCTCATATATTAAATTTTTTGACTTAATATTGGTTGTTTCATACAAGCACACATCATAAATACTCTGATACAGCCTATGTTGAAATATTTCTCAACGTATACCAAATGCATTGTTTCCAGACATAAATCAGACACTGACTTAATTAAACATTCTTGGCGCTTTAAAATATATTATGTTTGAATCTATATTTATATTTATAACAATCAGATTCAGTTACTGACCCATTAAAAATATTCAATTTTTAACGCATAATAAATATATGTTAACAATTTTATGTTTATACATTTATCACGAGAATGTCCGTGAAATCGTTGGTAAAGCGCAGAGGGTGATGGTGGCCGGAGAAGGGAGCGACGGAGGGAGAGAGACAGAGCGAAAGAAAGAGCGGTGAGCCAAGCGCGCGCATGCGCAGAAAGATTCCGGCTCATAGTACGGGCCTGTATTTAGGCGCTAGTTTTACTCTTACTCACGGTCTAAGAAGGGGCTCTTACTGTTTACTCATCAGTTTACTGTTCTTATGAGTACACGAGTACAGCCCAGTAGCGGATCCAGAGGGGGGGCTAAGGGGCTCAAGCCCCCCCCCCCCCAAAAGCATCTGGGTCCACTATTGTTTTAGTGTTTGCCTCGATAAAGCCTAGCCTCAGCTGGGTCAAGCCCCTCCCAAACCAAAATCCTAGATCCCCCACTGGTACAGCCTGTGTTTGTTACGTGGATCACTCATTAGTTAATTATCATTTTATTTTCACTAGTTGACAGTTGTTATGGTTCGTTAATTGCTGTATATATCTGTCTGTATGATGTATAAATGGGTGATTAAAATTAAAAAGCCGGTTCCCGAAAAGGATTACTCGATGACTTATATGCAGTCGCCGACAAAACATTTTTGTTGTATTCCAAAAGTTAAAACTTTTGCCCACTCTTATTTGTGTATTTTTTTTATTTTAATATTTTACATATTTGAGGTATGTTACAAAAACTCCCTTGATTTATTGATTTTAAAATTTAACATTTGAGAATGTTTTTTCTAGCATTTATTTGGCGTCTTCAGAAAACATGTAAGTACGGTTTTTCAAAGCCACCAGCATGAATTCCGTGCAAACAATTTGTGCAATTTACTTTATGGCTCAACAAAGCTTAAAACTGTTATAGTTTAGTAGCTTTCCTGGCGATTAAAACGTTCAAAGACATAATTTGTCATAAAAAAATGTTAAAATTTTTACATCTGTGGATTTAATGTTTTTGTTCGGAAACACCTTAAATAGCATCATTTTGCGCTTTCAAATCCAGATTTTTCCGGGGGAGGACCCCCGGACCCCCGCTTTAGGCTCGGGTCCGTGAATGATAGGGCTGTTGTGTAATTTGGCACCACCACTACTGAAGTCCTGCGCACGCCTATGCATTTAGTGTATGCGAGGCCAAAAACCTAGGTTTCCATGACTCGCTCAGTGCATTGTAATTCAGGTTCACGCCACTACTTTCGTTATAATTACTTGGATCAACGGGCGGGTATGCGTGTCTTGTGGGATAGGTTTGGCACACGGGCCTGTGTGTGCGCTGGCTTGTAGTGTACTGCTAGAAAAGTTACGTGTGCCTATCGTCGGCGGGGGAGGGAAGCTCCCCACCAGTTAGATCGGCTAACTGGCGTGATGTGGAGTCATGTTGATGTTGCATTAGAGGCCAAACAGACTCGTTGAGCCTGACGTCAGTCTGTGCCTGATGACGGGAACAGATGCCAGTTCTCGGAACGTTGAGTCGCAACTGTTTTGTCATAGGAAAACCTACTGTTCGTCTGAGCTGTCGTTGTTGTGATGTACACAATATTCGTTTATCTTCATCGTTGTGTTCTTATATTTGCTGCGTTGTCCAGGTATTGTTGTCTGCCTGCATTTACAGTTATTGTTGAAACTGTCTCGTCGTTGTTAATCCACTATGTTTGTCTGTGCTGTTATTTTTTCCCCCCTAAATTCCTTCTACGGAATTCTTGTGCTGTCTGGTATTTGAGTTTGAATGAGTTCGTCTGTGCTGCCGTAGTTGTGTTGTCCATAATATCTGTTTAGTAAAATAATTTGGTTTATCTGTTTGACATCAGCTGATTTAGGCATGTTCTATGTGGGTTTATTTTTTTTTTTTCATTTTTATTTCTTAATTTGTGTTCTTGAATTTTTTTCTATGACAAACAGTGAAAAACTGCAACGGCGTATGTCCAAGAAATTGAATTAAATCAAAATTCCCCATTGCATAAATAATTTAAAGAACGCATGACTACTCTTGATTACGTCACGCGTTTGAAAGCAGGCCTGGAGTCCAATGTTTGTTGTCCTGGTCTCGCAAAGTCTGCTTATATCGAAAATATTATTTATATCATTAAAATGTAAATTTGTAATATACTGGAAAACAATCCTACAACATAGGATATGTGATATAAAAAATAATATAGTAATTATTTATACACAATAATCAAACTCCCTTTAATCGTTTCCCATCCATAGAGAACAACTACTAGACCCACAGCCCATTTAACGAAAAATGTTGTACATGGTAGTTATTACTAGACTTTAAAAAATTCTTTGCAATTCCATGCTCGCATTATGGTTTGTTGGTTATGAAAATTATATTTAAAAAAAAAAAAACTTAGTTTCGTATTTTGCCGCCACCTCTGTGGGTCGCTGTCAACAGTTCTAGTGTTTAAACATTCTCTTAGTTTTTGTTCCTAGAGTATTGTTTTTATGAAAAAAAAAAAATTTTTAAGTGTCTCCAAAAAAATTAATTGTACATTCAAATTATTACTGGACATTCCCCGTAAGTACATAATATTTTAAATTAAACTTACACAATTATTTTGGATTTTGGAATATCAGTACAATTTTTAAATGATCAGAGAGGCTATGATGTACCGGTACCACAGTAAGTTGATAACCGATTTTTTGCTTGTAAAGCTACATGCGTTATGATAATTTTCAATAACAGTTTTCCAGATTGTGAACTGATCAAAATCGTTTAACTCTTCCTGAGACTTTAATGTATTTCGTTCGTTTGTAGAATAAAGGATCCGTACACATGATGATTCAGATCTAGTCATCTATGTATAAAATTCCTCGAAAGTTCCTACTATGCACTTTTACAGCCAATATTTATTTTTTTTTGTTTTGTTTTGGTTTCAAGCCCTTATTTTATGAAAAACCGTTTGCAATTATTTTAACCAGATATACACTGCATTGACTATACCCGTACATTCAGGTCTCCGTAATAAAAATATCTAGCCGTCAAAACAAACTCCACATAATTCTGTCAAGTGGTTAGATTATATTATTGTTTTTACATTCTCGTCGTTCATGCACGGTGCGACTAGTCTTTGCTTCGTCCCAGGTCTTTGAAATGTCAAGGCTAACCGCGTCTCTTCCCGTCGCTGAACTCTCGCGTTTCGCCGTGCTGGTTCTGGGACCAGCTCCTGCGTGCTCTTTTTTCAACATGTTCGTCACGATCACCACCTTAACATATACGTGTTCAAATAAAGGATTTTTTTTGGGGAGGGGGGGGGGGTGAACCAGTTCCATCGGGGTGGAGGAGACAACCATCTTTCCGAAGAAGAAAAAATAAAACCGAAAATTAAATACGAACAATCAACTCCCGAAGAAAAAAAAAACAGGTTGTTTGTTGGTATTTCAACAATTATTTCGAAAGAAAATAATTACGAAATAGTGACTCTGATAAGCATTAGACTAAAGAGCTGAAAAGAGGGAAATTAAGCAACAACAAGAAAGAGGTTGAATTCTGAAAATTTTCCCATTTTCATATTGAGCTGGATGCGCCATTAGTGTTAGACCACATTTACGCAATGACTTAGTTCATTCAATCTGACCAACAGCTACTTTATTAAAATACCCGCTACATAGTGTTGGGCTTACTCGGCAATAACCCTCACCGAATGCAGACTGAAGGCCCGGTTCCAAACGCGCGGCAGGCGATCATGAATGAAAGTCTGTGCTCACATACACACACACACTTACAAAGAGCAGCTGCACAGTCAGTCGAGCATTCGGAGAAGATGATTTAGCTTCACCTCCGACAGCTGAAAAGTTTCGACCAATCGGATAACAGTGTGATATGAACAGTGCCTGTTTACCGCACGAACCGCGAAGTAGTCTTCCCATATGTTTTGGTGGATCGCGAAATGGAATATTTCAGATGCTTGTCGATTTTAATGAAGGTTTTATCTAGGTTTTGCACGTTCGTGTTTTGGTCGCATACATTATTTTACAAGCAGGACGAGGAAAACATGGCGGAACCTGAGCTGCTGTTTGCGACCTGCATCCGACTGCTGACTGCCGATAAAAAAAAACTACTATTGTCAGTAATCAAATCTTCCCGCGCGGGTATCATTTTTTTCTCTGATTGGTCATTTTTGATTTATTCCCCCAGCGAGCAGTTGAAAATAAAAATCAGTTCATTCCTCGTAATAAAATTTTCTTCCGCCCTTACTGCGTAATCTGTATGGTTTCCGAAGTAAGAGCTTTTTGACACCATTTGATACTATCGCATAAAAAATGTTACATGCATGCCACACTGTTAAAAATGTTCTCCTTTAATTTGCTAAGATTATATCCCAGGGTTCTTCGTAAATTTACCGTTATCTTCGTAAATTTAAGGGTAAAAAAACTCACTTACTTTGAATATGAATCCACAAGAATAATGTTGGTATATAAGAAGGAAAAAAAATTCGAACTGGTAAGAGTCATGCAAAAACAAACTTAATTTCTTCCACATTGCGTTTACCCTTTTCATACTGAAAAAAATTCGAATTCGGAAGTTGATGTACAGGATAATTGCTACGAAGAAACGGTTACCTGAAATTACGGTGAACTCTTTGTTTATTTGAGGTGAATTCTTGGTCGAAAAGTCAGTAAAATTAGTGTGAAAACCAAGTTCATGATGTCTCTAGTGTGAAGGTGGGTTTGCGAGGG
The DNA here is from genome assembly GCF_032445375.1 of Bacillus rossius redtenbacheri. NCBI lineage: Eukaryota > Metazoa > Arthropoda > Insecta > Phasmatodea > Bacillidae > Bacillus > Bacillus rossius. The sequence continues at coordinate 32,956,935 of NC_086330.1, forward strand.
TGTGCTCACGTGTGTGATGTTGGTTGCAGACACCTGGTCGGCCCTGGAGGAGGATGCTGGTGTCCGCGGAGCTAGTCTGAACCCGCGCGATGGACGACCCCGCCGCCACCCCTGGCGCCCGCCCTAGCGCCACCCCTGGCGCCCGCCCTAGCGCCACCCCTGCCGCCCGCCCTAGCGCCACCCCTGAAGCCCGCCCTAGCGCCGTCCCTGAAGCCCGCCCTAGCGCCGCCCCTGAAGCCCGCCCTAGCGCCGCCCCTGAAGCCCGCCCTAGCGCCACCCCTGAAGCCCGCCCTAGCGCCGCCCCTGAAGCCCGCCCTAGCGCCACCCCTGAAGCCCGCCCTAGCGCCGCCCCTGAAGCCCGCCCTAGCGCCGCCCCTGAAGCCCGCCCTAGCGCCGCCCCTGAAGCCCGCCCTAGCGCCGCCCCTGAAGCCCGCCCTAGCGCCGCCCCTGGCGCCCGCCCTAGCGCCACCCCTGGCGCCCTAGAGCCGCGGAAATGCGCGGACTGCGGCGAAGTCATAGAAGGAAGGGTACGTACTACGTGTTTCCCGCTGCGCGGTTGTGTCCAGGCGAGTGCACACGTTGTGCGTGTCGAGAGACAAAACGCCGCACCGATGAACATGAGTGATTTACCGGGTGTCCCGTAACTCAGCGTCAAGCTGCGAACGGTTCACAGGTTCTGAACCGAAAACCCAAAATTAAACAAAAGTGTCGTTGTTTTCGATTTAAAGGCATTTATTTTGCCCCAAAAGTTTTCACGTCCCCGTCCTTCACCGAATTATTAGAAACAGTAACAATTTTATTTTCACGCTATCATAAATAACATTTTAATTGATAACAATTCAAAATAAAGTCAAACATGCAATACTTTTAAGAGAAAAAAAAAATTCTTTGCGCGAATCATACACCAATTTTTTATCGGGTAACTTTGACTATTCGCGAAGGCAAAAAAAAAAAATACTAACTTAGTAGGTCATTTGCAAAAGTTAGCCATCTCTTCAATAACTTACTAGGTTAGTAAAATGATTTTTTTTTTAGATTAACTAGTCAAATTTAACATTTATTTTTTTCCCCGCTTAAGTCATCCAAATCATTTTCCCACCTTAACAGTATAGCATGTTGGTTTTTATTTTAAATTGTTATCAATTGTAGGGTTATTTATGATTGCGTAGCAAAACTTTTTAGTCACAATATCTAGTAATTTGATGAAGGGTAGGTATTTAAAAATGTTTGAAAGAAAAAAAAGTCAATTTCTCTAAAACTATGAAACTTTTTGAATTTGAGTTTTTTGATCAACTGTTCTTGGCTTGACTTTGATTTATGGGACATTGTGTATATGCCAAAATGAATTAAGGTAAAACTCATTGCTGTACGACGAAATCAGTGGCGGATACAGGAATTTATTTCAGGAGAGAATCTGAAAAAAAAAGTTTTTTTTTATATTCCAAACACTTACATCAATGACGAGGGGTTTGTACAGTTAGATTATAACTCTCAACATGCATCACCACCTTTGAGGTTTGTGACTCCAGTTGTTACAACAGCTCACCTTGCATCGCCCAAAATAACGCACTGCCTTCACCGAGATCTCGCATAATTTTTCCACAACTTCAGGAGGGATATATTCCCCTCCTCCTATTTTTTTCCAAAGCGTCTCCCACTGGACGTAATGATTTCTACCTCTCCGCAAGTTTTTGTGACTTTAAACCGTAGGGTTTATTAATTTCTGGCCAAGTATCATGTATTTGTAGTGAAGCCATTTCGCCTTCTTGGCATCGGAAATTATTTTACTGGTTGTAATTACAAAATACAATAATTACAGTCATTATATTTTCGTATATGCGTTTATCTCAAATGTGACAGAGTTCACAAAAAAAAAAACACATTTTTTTTGGTTAATTAGTCCCCATGTTTCATAATCTATAATTAAAAACAGGCAATTATTTGTCGAGCACATATTACTGTTACATTATAAGAGCCGCCAAAGTCAATATCAAGGTCGAGGTCAGACTGGAAGTAACGGTGTTAATGTTGTCAGATCACACAATTCACAACGTTCCGGGTTCGATTCTCGGTGGGATCAATCCCGTTTTTGTTCTCGTAAACTTGGGAAACGAGGCGGATGTTGCGGAAAGCCGGTGGGTTATCTTCCTGTACTTTCCCCCCCCCCCCTCCAACCCTAAATCATAATTGCATTCAGTCACTGCTCCGACCCATCATTTCACCTCCCGTTTGTCATTAATGACTTAGATGTTAACCACCAACTCATTCATTAATTCATTCGTAAGGAATCGCCTTCCTAATTTTTGGAGACCAACAATTTAAATCAATGCTATTCAATAAGTTTATTTAGGGACCACACTTATTAAGTACAAAATTGTTTCTTAGATGTATGGATATTATTGGTAGTTATACTTGAAGAGGTAAATAGTAAAATATTTAAATTAAATGTCACGTAATTTTGATTAATGAAGAAGCTTAGTTTCACTGATGCAAGGTTTGAAGAAAGGGATCTGTGTAGCTTCAAGAGAAACACCAGCACCATTCAAATATCAGGAAAAAAAAAACACTCTCCAACACTATTTATTATGCGGCAATCTTCAATGTTTGAACAGAAAATGTTTTGAAACATTGAGGCCTAGCTTCACAACCATGTTAAGTTGTTGTGTTTTCACGTCATTATTGATGTTTTATTGCTATTCCTACGAATATTCACTATGCGAACATTGCACACAACTTTCTGTAGTTAATTTTCCCACCAATTGTATTCCACACGTTTTCTCTTATTTTTATTAAGTCAGGCAAATATTCTTAGTTAAAAGTTTTGCCCATTTGCGTCACTGTTGATCACTAGTGGTTAATTTTCTGTTACCTCGGCTGGGTAATGCATACAACTTTACTACTGTTAAAAATTTTCACTTAAAAAAAGAAGAACACTGGTTAAACATTATACAGGGATCCTCATACATGTAGGGCTATATTCATCAATATACGGGCGTACAATGGTTATTTATACGTTCTTTGAATGGTTACTGCAATGGGGAAGATTATTTGAAAAAAATTTCATGGAAACACGCCATTGCTGGTTTTAATTGTATATCATAGAGAAAAAAACAAGAATGAATAAGAAAGGTGAATACATAAACCCACAGAAAACCAGCCTAAATCAGTCGATGTCAAATGTTAAACACACAGATCGCGCAGAGAAACTCCAGTTTTGGACTTGATTTTTGACAAGGAATTTTATAAAAAAAAACACCCATCTTGTTGTACATTCATTAAACAGTTATTGCTATATAGTTTCCCTTTGTCGTTGAGAATTTTGGTTCTCACCAACCGCCACAGATGGCAGCACCGTGGTTAAACATTTATGTTTCCTTGACTTCCATTCCATTCACGAAATGACTCCCACCAAATGCCGTTTACCGAGAGCTAAGATGTTACCTATGCATCAAAAAGTAAAAATCCAAAATTGTAAATGGTTGGTGAAGCCGCGGGTCCTGATCAGGGACGTAACTAGGCTAGTTTCCACAGGGAACAAGAACTCATCTACCCTCCCCCCCCCCAACTCTTTTTTCATCTTTTAAAAAACCAGCTAAACCAAATATTTTTCCCAACACCCCATATCGCCCAACATAGTAATTCCACTATCCTTACTAATATTATAAATGCGAAAGTAACTGTTTGTCTGTCTGTTACGCTTTCACGCTAAAACTACTGAACCGATTTAAATGAAATTTGGTACACATATAGTCTAGAGCCTGAGAAAGGACATAGGCTACCTTTTAATGCGAAAAAAATGTTTGAAGGGGTTGAATGGGGGGATGAAAAGTTGTATGGAAGTATCGTCATTTTTAGAGCTAGAAGCTTGAAACTTATTTTTTAGGCTGTTGATTCGATATAAATAAATATGACATTAAAAGTTTCTAAAAGTTTTACCCTAAAGGGTGTAAAATAACAATAGTGAATAGGGGATGAAAGTTTGTATGGAAATATGTAAGGTTTATGTGAATGTTTTATAAGTTTGCGAGACCAGACAAAATATTAGAGCTAATCTGATGTAACATTTACGGAGTCATTACAAAATGTAAAACTGAAGTTAACGCGAGTAAGAAACTTGCCAAGCACCGAGCCGTACACATTGAGCTCTGTGCAGCCGCGCGGGCGGTTTTTATTGGGGGAAGGGGGGTGGGGGAGAGAGCGAAGCGCGGCGTGGTACGGCGCGGTGTAGGTGGGGAAATATGCCTAAGCGTGCTTACCCGAACGGGCAGACACGTGAGGGCAGACGACTGTGCCACACGCACGAAAATACTGAATAATTTTTCCGCTGAAAATTCATTATTATTCACTGCAAATTGATTACAATTAGATTTCCTTACACGATTTTTTGTTTATTTAATTAAAGTTGTTCGTGAAATACAAATAACTTTAGATAAGTTTTTGGGTTAGGTTATTAAATATTTTTTCTTTAGTTGGGTCATTGTTTTGTTTATTTCATTCGTCAAAAGTAGATTACTTTCGAATTTAGTTAGATGTTATTACGTCATTATTATTTGTTGTACATTTGGATATTAGCTAGGTACCCTACTTGAGAACGGTAACTCCTTTTGTTTATTTTGTAATAACGAACAATCTCATTACAATTTTTTCATAAGATTTTTGTTTGTTTTTGTGAATCATACATAAAATACCAGTGTTGTCATTAATTTTGCAAATAGCTCATTAAAGTATTTATACGTATGTGTTTTATTTGTAAAATAATTAGCATAAATAATTAAAAATGTAAAAATGCTACCCAAAGACACTATTCCACGCGGACGAAGTCGCGGGCACAACTAGTTAAAAATATTATTGATTCAACTTATATGGTAAATAATTAGAATTTGGAGTCATTTCAGTTTGAATACATCGCAAGTTGGTATAGTACGCGAAAAATACTATTTTTTTTTTTTTTTTTTTTTAATATTTGACGATATACTTGTATGTATCTTTCAATACAAATAACTCATTTCATCTGTCCTCCAATTTTCTTTTGTGTGTTCAAACACTACGATATTCAAGTACATATCCATAGTACCATTACTCTGCCGGTTTAGCGTAACCCCCCCCCCCCCCCTTAAGTGTGGCGCCCGGGGCAAATAGCCCTTCCCTGTTCCCACCCCCTTTTTCTAGTTACATCCCTGGCCCTGGCCATCAGCGTGAAAATCGGACGAGCGCACGAACGAGCGAGCTGTCTGTGGCGCAGGTGCTGATCGCCCTGGAGAAGTCGTGGCACCCCGAACACTTCAAGTGCACCGAGTGCCAGACGATCATCGGCTCGGGCAGCTTCATGGTGCACGACGAACAGCCCTACTGCGAGGACGACTACCACAAGCTGTTCTCGCCGAAGTGCGCCAAGTGCCAGCAGCCCATCAAGACCGTGAGACCGCCTCGCTTGTGCCTCCGCTGTTCCCATTTATACCTGCTTTTTCAACATTTTGCAGTCTAGAATTTACTAACATACCTAAGATGGTAACCGCCAAGGGCGTCGCCAGCCGATGGCCTGGGGAGGGGGGGGGGGGGGGCAAGTTGTGGGAAAAGTATGTTTTTTTTGCATTTGGCTACATTTTTTTTGAATCTCTAGGGCTCTAGGGGGGGGGGGGGTGCAACAATCCCCCCTACCCCCCCCCCCCTGGTGACGCCCTTGGTAACCACCGAGAATAAATATCTTATTATCTAACGCGTGCGTATAAAACCGTCATAATAACCACCCCAGTCCACAAATACTTACTTAAGGTGCCCAAAAAAAAGGTGATATGGCATTTTTTTTTAAAAATCTAATATGGATGCTTTATTGCAAGATGTGGCAAAATATCTGAAGTTCAAAGTTAGCGGGGCCTAATCCTAACATAGTTGTCCACCCATCTGGCGTAAAATTGCACTGTAGCTAGTTTGAAATACGTGTTTTTACAGAAAGCAGCTAAACGTATTCGCAATCTAGTTTCTAACGAAAATTCATTTACTATGAAGACTTTAGGCGTTTGGTAAATATATATTTTAAACCTTTCAACATGGAAAAAAAAAAAAAAAAAAAAAAAGATTTCCATAGTGAGGTGTCTCAAAACCTCACAACTTAATAAATACGAAACCTGAGTATGAGTAATGTAACACACTTTCCAAAACAAAAATCATAGGCCCGCCGATTGAAGTCTCACAGTACCCGCAGTACGACGGAAAGACATAACGCCCGCTCACTGCCTCGCCTACAGGTGAGAGGTGACGTGGCAATTAAAGGTTGGAACACGTGACGGTGTCTCCCTGAACGATCCCTTGAATATTTACAGAAAATATTAGCTGTAATCGGACAATGCAGGATACAGATAGTTCAAGGCCACGCCTTGGGGATGGTCTCATGCGGTTCCCACGCAACACAAATCTTCAGGCCATTCAAACTGGCAGTAAAATCAATTAAATTGAAATTTTTTACATACATTTTATTACAATTTTTACTTAATAGTAAACTTAATAGTCTAAAAAAATAATTTGAAGGCTTATGATTTTATTGTACTGACTGCCCAATTTTATTAGGTTTATTTACAATGATTTACAAAAAGAAATGTATATATACAAATTCCATCAGCATTCAGTTGGTTAGCATTTCTGGAAAATTATATAGTCTTGATATTAATAACAATCAGCATCAATAGAGCTGATATCTGCAGAGACAGTCTCGACAAGATGTGATCTAGCCAGAAGCAAGAATTGCTGTGTTTTGGAACTCGTATCCAACATTTTGTCATGATCAAGAGCGTACGCAGAAGTTCAATTGATGGAGTGGGACGGAGGGGATATAAAACTTTTCCTACTGTTTGGTTCAGATTCTTTCCATTTGCTAGGGAGGATTATATATTAATATTTAGGATTTCGGGGAAGGAGTGGGATATATCTACCCTATCTTCCTCCCACCCGTCCAAAATACTAAAGGAAACCTAAAGTGTTTCAAAACTTGCGACTTTTTAGTAAAATATGACATTCGAGGTAGGCACTTGTGTATTTGCTACGACACTCATGCGACTAATTAGAGAAAAATACGCGCAGCGCAAGTTGTGTCGCTGGTAATTCGTGGACTCCAGTCCCGATAGTACGTCTCGCGGGTCGAGCCGGTACCTCGGCGTGACTCAAAAGACTCAAGACTGTGAGCACTCGACTGTTACTTCGGTGGCTGGGTCACGCCCATACTTGCTGCAAGCCCGTGCGACCACGCGATGGCACCCAGAGTCCGAGCCTCCTCGAGTCGACAGATATATATTTATACAATATACAGAACGTTCGCGATTTGCAGGGCATGCATTTAACGGGCAACAGGGAATACCAAAAATAAGCAGATAACGAAATAAAGCTATCTACGTGAAAATGCAAGCCAACGATATTTCACGATCTATGCCGGACCTGTGGTTTCTGATCCAAGCTTTCTTCGCTAGAGGCAGAAATTGCTATTACTCCCCCCCCCCCTCCTCCCCAATTCACAAACTGTAATAAACGTACAAGCATGATTTCTTTACATGCGTTTACGTGATATGTAAAATTTTTAATTAAATTTTATCACTCCCCATGTACGTATCAGTTTTATTTCACTTATTGTATTTATAGCAATAATAGTGTTCATGGTTCAGTAGAAAAAAAAATTTAAAAACTTATTTTTGCTTGTGTTCCATTGTTAAATTACAAAATTGTGTTGTATGTGAATACGTGTACATAACACGTAATATTTTCTATACAAAATATAAAATATGCTATTTTTTATTTTAACACCATATATACACTGTAACTATTTTACACTAATGTTTTATATATGCGATCAATATATTTTGACGAGAACTGACGATTGAAACCCAAACGAACGTCGTAGCTTCTCCGAGTCAAAAGTTAAACTAAATGGAAATTTCGAAACGCAGCAAAATGACCTCAAAATGGCGGCGCTTCCCCCTCCACCGCGCGCGATGCGTCACAGGCCTCACTTAGCGTAACGAACTCTTTGATCTTTTAGCCATCCAGAGGTGTAACTAAATTTTGGATGGAGATGATAGATATGTAGCTGCAACACCAAACTGTATCCCCCGATTTTGTTATCATTAGTTTTTTTTTTTTTGGATTGCCTCCCACTATGGAAGCAATTTTAAAGACGTATTCACGTCTAAACGTCATGTTAACTATAGCACCACAGTAATGTAAGTTTGGTGAACTATGATAAGTAATTAGGAGAAATTAAAAAAAATATATATTCATTGCTGTCCCGTTCTGGACCCGTCCCTGCGTGTGGTTGCAGAAGTACGTGACGGCGCTGGAACAGACGTGGCACCCAGAGCACTTCACGTGCGCCGAGTGCGACTCGCAGCTGGGCGACGAGGGCTTCCACACGCAAGGCGGCAAGCCGTACTGCCGCGAGCACTTCTACCAACTGTTTGCGCCCAAGTGCGACGCCTGCGGCAAGCCGCTCGTGCAGAGCTACCTCTCGGCGCTGGGCCGGCGCTGGCACCCTGACTGCTTCGTCTGCAGCGTGCGTGTTTTGTCAGCGCAGCCTCTGTGTCGCGGCCGGCATTTTGTGGCGGGCATCCGGCTTAACCTCTCTGCCGGGTTTTACGAGTCACTTTCCTATATTGCCTATCGAACAGTAGGCTTTAACAACACAGCGATGACATGGCTTGAGGAAAGAAAAATCGAACATTTATATTTTAATGTTCCTTTAATTGTTTTAATACTTTGTTCTCAAGTCAATTATTTTAATAATTCGTTCAAACAAGTCATAAATACAAATATGTTAATCTTGTAAAATACATGAAACACCCATGTCAAGGGTGTATGAAAGAAATTCTTGCAAAACACGTGTGCGCAACGGAATTAAATAGAGACTACTTGGAAAACAAAATTCCTGCCGCTTTAGGGTGTGTGAGGCATGTCGGGCTATAACGGGGAGCGCAGCGGCGTAGCAAGCGGGTGGCAGGGATGGCCCCCGCCAGGGGCGCCGGGACAGGGGGGGGGGGGGGGGAACTGCCGCGACGGTTTCGCGGTTACTGAACCCTCCCCCCTCTCTTTAATCCCAGAGGGGGCGCCATTTTCAAATTCGGCCAGGGGCGCCAGTCACCTTAGCTACGCCACTGCGGGGAGGATATACACTACTGTAGTCCACTAAGGATAAAGAAATAACTCCAAAATAATATATCTGTAACCTTATGAAGCTAGTTGCTATAATTGTGTTATTCTGCTTAGCTTCTTTTTTATTTTTTTCTGTTTAAAATCCTGCCTACGTTCCTGTCAGTGCTTGTAGAGTCTATGACATACATTTCACTCTCGTCTTCTGCCTACTATTTGTACAACCCCATCAGTGGCGGTCTTATGTGAGCGGCGATGGGGGGGATAATCTGGAAAGATAACAACAAATTTGGTCCGCGCCCAACCACTGAAAAAGGTTCAACGTTATTTGATGTGTAAACGTCTTATCTACCGTTATGTGTACGGCAATTGTTAGGAGTAATTTAGTGAATGGACGGAAGTTTATGAATGGAAATGTATAACAAAGGTTCTGCCACTTGTGGGAAGCTTCATAGCATTTACTGTTTAATGAATTAAAAAAAAAATATGGGCAGTATTTTAATCAAATTATTTGTCGAAAACCAGAGCCTTGCCGGGTTTAGTATTTTCTTCCCCAAGTCTATTCGGCTTTTATCGGAGCCGTTTGTTGTATAGTTTAACCTCTCTCTCTCTCTCCGCAAATTGAATGATTCGATAAACGAACGTAGCTGCTCTGGCAGCTAATTCTAGCGGCGGGTGCGGAAGCTACATGTGATTCGCGTCAAGAAATGTAGTTAAAAGCACAATTTTCGTAAAGTTATCACGCTCTGCATTTTTTAAAAGAATTCTACGCTAAATAATGTGTCCGAGCTTCGAATTATAAGTTTATTTGCAACATGAGAACACATGACTTTGCTTGTTACCGAGGTTAGATGTTACACATCTCTGGCAAGTACTGGAAAACTCGCTCACTTTTTTTAAAACTATATTATTATTTTACATTTTTTTATTAGTTTTGAAACTTAAATACGATTAGGCACTATATAACACCATACGGATGACTTGTCAAGACGTCAGTAAGGCGTTAAAATATACTTTTAAAAAGCTAATGTTTTTCAAATAGTATATTTTCTATTAAACGTAAAAACGCCGGTCATTCACCCTCCCCAAAATTCGTAGCTGGGTCCGCCACTGCAATACAAAACTGTCATACATTTGAAGTAATTATAGTGATGTGGGTTTCAGCGATAGCTCTTTCCAGCTAGGATTGTGGTTTTGTAACCACTTGTTTCCGCAGGATAGCTCTGCCAAGCTCGCAGCACTGTAACATTCCAACCACTGTTTCTGCAGGATAGCTCTTATTAGCTTACAAGTTTGTCCTGGAGCAGCCCTTGTTCTATCAGATTAACTTTGCCAATGTTACGGTACTGTCGTGGTGCAGACACTGATCCGCAAAATAGTTCTCACAAGCTAGCATCATAGAGCCCGTGCAGCCATATTTCCCATAGGATAGCTCTGTCAAGCTGTAAGCATTGTCCTGGTGGTGCCACTGTTTTCGCAGTATAGTTCTCCCAAGCTGACATCATTGTGTCTGTGCAGACACTGTTTCCGCAGTATAGTTCTTCGAAGCTGGTATCATTGTACACTTGCACTGTTTTCTCAGGATAGTTCTCTCAAGATGGCATTATTGTGCCCATGTAGCCAGTTTACACAGTATAGTTCTCCCAAGCTGGTATCATTATACTTTTGCACTATATCCTCAGGATAGTTCTCTCAAGCTGGCATCATTATACACTTGCACTGTTTCCTCAGGATAGTTCTCTCAAGCTAGCATAATTGTGCTTGTGCAGCCACTGTTTCTGCAGGATAGCTCTGCCAAGCTGCATAATTGTGTCGGTGCAGCCAGCCACTATTCTTGCAGGGGGCCCTTCAGCCATTTTTTTTTCGACTTCAACATACACTGGATGAAAATGTGTTTTGTATGTGTGGGTAAGGGAGTTAGGGGGAATAATAGAAAAATAATTTGATTCAAAATTAAAGCATTATTTCTTCTAGCTTACAAGATTTTGTTCTGTCACAAGTAAAATTATAACTTATTTTCCCCAGAGATGTATTAGAAATGTAATGATGACAAGTATCAGTTTCCTAGCCTCTTTGATTCCATAAAAATTTACTTTGTTAGGAACTGGTGCCAACCATTTTGAATTCATACATTTTTTCCTGCAATTTATTTTTCAAAATATTACCAAATTTTTATTTTAACCTTAAATATGTATCTGGCAAATGTATTTGGAACTTACTGCCTTAGCCATCAAGTTCATTAACATATGGCTGGATCTACCCCTGCTCTGACACTTGCTATCCCACACCTGGTTGTATCCACCACGTATGGTCAGCTAACTGCATTTACTAAGTAAGAACACAGCTGGTGCATTGTTGCAGTTTCAAAACCTCATGGTGCTGTGAATGACCTGAGTTTTAAAGCATTACTAGTATACCATTTAAGTAAATGCATTCTGCATAAATCTTTATCAATCAAGAAAAAAATGTTTTAATTTTGTTGGCAAAACATACGACAGTGATAACCCCATGTGCAGAAAACAACATTCAATGATTTCATATCATTTGTTTCTGGTTACAAAAGGAATAAAATTCATGAAGGCCGAGTTAATGCTCTGTTTCACCTGCTACGTTGAATTCATTATCGTTTTGGCCAGTTGGACATTTTAGATGTGGTTGAAAATGTGTTTTGATAATGATTTGTACCTAGTTATATAGATTTAATAACAATTTGGATTTATAGAAGCTGAGGGATTCACGAAAATGAACTTCTAGTAGGTGATGGTGGCTGAATTAGTCATGCAAAAAATTTAATCACCAATATTTGCTCAACTCTTTGCAAATAGCAGGTAACACCTAGAATATGTAGCAAAGTGTCATTTTCAATGCTCATATAGTGAAACATACCAAAAATTTGCAGTGAAACAAAAATAATAATGTCAGGGTGTACACTAATCTGTAATAAAATTGCTCTGATGTTTTCTTGGCCAAAATTTTAAAATTTCTTTGAATAATTTTTTTAAATAATTTAGTATATAACTATTTTATCAAAGAAATTAATAAAGAAAATCAATCCTCACCATTCCCATAGCTGGTTGAGATCTCTCTACACTTTCCTCATTGCAAACCTGCCTTGCAGCAGCCATTTTATTGTGTGTATGAGTAGTATGCAATAAAACACCAACTGAAAATAAATATATATTCACAATCTAGACCAGTATTGGCCAACTTCAGCTTCTTTGAGGGCCAGACATTTTTGAAACTAAGGCCAGGCATATGATTTAATATTACACTTTTTAAATTATTTAAATATTAATTTCTGCATAGTGACAATTGAATAAAATACATGGCATATGAATAAGTAACAAATAATAAGTCTTTAATAAAAGTGTATATACAACAAAAAAAAATTCAAAATAATTAACAAAAATGCTAAATATAAATTATATTTAAATAGAAATATCAGTTTTGAGTATTATTGTGAGAATGCTACTGGTCACTATCTTTTAACATTCTAATTTTTATAAGTACTTATACGCAGGGGCGTAGCCAGGGAGGGGGGTTTAGGGGTTCAAACCCCCCCCCCCCCTTTAGCACCAAATCTTTAATTAATTTCTTATTCATCACTCAAACAACAAAATTCATATTAAAATTAATAAAATTTTTACCATTACAATATTTAAATTTAAGAACCGAAAACTGCTAAAATAGCACTATTTTACACCTTAAAATCCAAATTTTCCCGGGGGAGGACCCCCCCCCCTCCCCCCAATCCACCGCTTTAATACGGGGGGGGGGGGGGGGGGGGGGGGGGGGGCATGCTTCTTAACAACCCCCATACACAAATCCTGGCTACGCCACTGCTTATACGTATCAAGTTCGCGTAAATGTCCTGTGTTTAAAAAAATATATTTACCTACTAACACCGACTGCCCAAACTAAAGATTTTCTTTGTAAACAATGTTGACAGCTTTTTCCTCATGAGACAACACAAAAGATTTTGTTTATAAGTCACACATGAATGGGCTAAATATAGGTGTCTATGTCAAATTAAAGCTTTGCAAATAACTCATTTTTTTAACCAAATGGGAAAAATAAAAATTGGTTACTGTAGGTAATTCTTAGAAGATAGATACATGCTATTGCAGAATTTACTGTAGGCCTTTTGAAGTCCTACAATTATGTGGTACATTAATTTGATGTAACAGTCATGTATAAGTCAGCGTAAGCCACGAAAGCACCCTAAAAGCTTCTTTTTACGACTTGACAAAAACATATATGTACCTATATATATTTACTATCTTTTAATTGAACATGAAAGTATTATACTCATGAACCTTTTGGAAGAAATCCTCTAAATGATCTCTAAATGATCATGTAGCTTAGAAGAAATAAGCGAACAGGCAGACAGATGCGGAAAGCGACTTTGCTTTATATTATTTAGAGATACGTGCATACAAAGATGGCTAACACGCAACAGCATGGCTAATAATATTTCTTTGTCGAACAATTGTTGAGGCGGGCCTCGAACAAGATACCGCGGGCCGGATGTTGGCCTGGGTGATGGTAGACTGGAGCACGACATTTTAACCTCCAATTTTTATCACTGGAGAATTTCAATTTTTTTTCCCCCCAAGGTTTTTCAAGTGAAATGTCTGACTGTTCCACAATGTGGACACCCTGAATGACTCAGCAGAGCGTCGAGGTGCGAGGCTATCTCCAGCACGCGCGTGCTCTTGTCTGCACTGCAGGTGTGCAACGAGCCGGTGCAAGGCCCCACATTCATCGCCAGGGAGGGCAAGCCGGTGTGCAACAAGTGCTCCGGCGTCACTCCTCCCGCCCCGGCCCCGCCTCCCGCTCCTGCCGCCGAGGCCCCCGCCCCAGAGGCCCCTCCTGCAGAGGCCCCCGCCGCAGAGGCCCCCGTCGCGAAAGAAGCCCCAGCCGAAGAGGCCCCCGCCGCGGAAGAGGCCCCCGCGCCCGCCGAGCCCACCGCTCCTCTCCCCGAGGAGGCAGCGGAGGCGGCGGCTTGAGAGCCGTCCCAAGAACGAAGCTTCCCGCTGCTCCGACACCTGGCGGTACCTTCGAGCAGAGCTCCTCCCTGCAGAAATAAACAAACAGTGGTGCCATGCGTGTAGTTGTGCATTATTTTACGGTCAGTCACCTTATTGTTTCACAAGTCACCAACAAAATTAAAGCCTAAATTAACTTGGTGGTATGTTCTTGAATGCACAGACTTTGAGAAATATGTATATACGTTTATATACTTATACATTTATTTTTAATTAATTTATTATATTTTAAAATAAATTTGTTTTTAAATTAAACTAACATTTGGTTTTTGTTAGCAAATTAAGGATGGGGGAGTAAATAAAAAAATCACAAAATGTACTGTATTAAATTTTTCATCACTAGACATGTTCAAATGTTTTGCACACAGGTGTTAAGTTTAACATTTTCACTAGTTTCTGTAAGTAGACACCTCAAGAAGAAAATACCACACAATAACTATGGCACTAATTTTAAAATAATTGCTCGTTATTGATAAAAAAAAAAAAATTGATCTTGTTGACAAAGGGAATTTTTTGCTTGTGAATATGTGTATATGACTACCATTTTCAGCTTTTAAACAATTTAAAAAATAAAGTTAAACATATTTTTTAAAAATATATTGCCTATATTAAGGGCAACAAATTTTACAGTATAAGAAAGAATTTGTTCCAGAATTTTTTTCACTATACTTTCATTTTAAGGTATTTTAGGATATACTACCTACCAAAGTTTCTTAAATATGCACACATTCTCAATTTATCATTTGTAACACTAAAATGATGCAGATAAGAAAATATTTTTTTTAAACTGTTTTATTTTAAAGGTGAGCATAATTACAGATTTATTCATATTATGAACATGTTTCTGAATTCTGCTGTACTGAAGCATGTTGCTAGTGGTCTGATGGAATGTGAACTGGAAACATTTAAATGCAGTGAAAATGCAACTTGAGAGAAGAAAGCCAATTAATTTGATTTCATTCAAACTGCAAGTTCAAACTCATTGATGAAATAAAAGACAACTTTGTTAATAATGGTGATGTAACTTTTGTGTTATCAGAAAGTATTTAGAAGTCATAAGGTTATCACAGTAGAAATATTATTTTTAAAACTAAAATATAAAAAAAAACCTTTGTTCTAAGTATATGGTGCTATCTATGATAGATGACGACTCAAATTTTTTGGCAAGGAGCTACTGAATGTGACACATTCTTTCAGCCAATATCAGGATGCATTCACTGAAAGTATGAATGCAAACATTTGATCTCAAGAGCTGCTGTTTGTAATGTCTGTTAAAGTTTATTTGAAGATGATTGTGATGCCAGCAACAACAATTATATGCATACAAATACTCCTAGTAGTGACAGCAACAGAACTGAAGGTTAGTAAAAACAGCAAATAAATTAGTAATTCTTAATTTAAATGGTTAAACTACTAAATAAAATAAACTGAATTTATTTTCAATTATTGAAATCTGTAAATGTATGTTAAATGTTTGCTTAGCATCATACCACCTATTAAAGAACTTGCAATTAATTAAAAAAAACTCTGGCTGTCTGAATTAAAATTATGGCAATTTGTGCTGTACAACTGATTATCAACAATATTTATTATTTTAATTATAGGTACTGTACAGAGGCGCACAGCCTTAGTGTAAAGAGAGTAATGAATAATGCAAGTTTCTGATTATTATCATGTTACTATTAATGATAAGAATTTTTACAGCAGGTGTTAAAAGTTTATGTATGTGAGCGAAAAATTTCGAACTGCACAAAATGGACAGCAAATTCAACATTTATTTTTTTTATAAAGTGTTTGTTTAGCCGGGGTTTTCATTGCACAGTAATACACAGATATGAAAGAAATTTCATAAAAAAATGCTCATAAAAAATTAATGCTGTGGTATTTGGTTTGAACCCAAAATCCTCACTATATGAGTTTTCATTTAAGTAAAATTACTTTCACAAATTTTTCATCAGGTAATTTTTTGCTTAGTAAGATTTTAAAATATTGTGGCATTGTTTGTATTTGGATGTCTTTAATACAAAAGCTGGCCTTCTTGTATTCTGATTTATAACACACACTACCTATATCATCACTAATATATTGAGGGCTGATCGAGCATTGCCGGTGATTTTGAGATGTTAACTATGGGCGCCACCACGTGGAAGGGCACGTGGACCCGGCGGAGTCTCTCGCTCAGGGCGTGACGTAGCCCAAGTGGGGACGAGTTACCAGCCCTTTCTATCCTAGCTACCCAGACCTGGCCCGCTCTAGGCGTCGGGCACGCCACACTCCTAGACTCACTCACCACGTGATTAAATAAATACTCACTTTATATTTATTTTCCAGATTTAATTTCACTAACACGTCTCTCTACACGCCCGTTACACGGTTAAAAAGCCTGAGGCACGAATCGGTTTAGGTGAAGGCATGGTCCGCACACGTGGCCATGCTGCAAAGTTTACTTATTACACGGTGATGAAACAAAACTCGACTGAGACAATTAATTAATTAAACAGTCCGCTGACCGAGAGCTGCCCCGAGGATGACGTACGAAAGAGATTCAGAAATAATTAACGAGACAGAATTACTTGGTCAGTGCTGAACAAAAGTTGAAGTCCCCGGGGTGCTGGCGCGTCTGCTCTCGGTCAGTGATGAAGATGGACTGGGCTGAGCTCATCGCTCGCAGGTGGCAACATGGCGCCCTTCGCGCCAACACAATTACCGTTACTATATTCTACGATTCCGTGCCCCGGCGAAAGTTAAGCAAATTACAGATCAACATTAAAAAATATATAAAAATTACTGATAGTTTAAAGTTTGTTAATAGTTACTTATTTAATGACAATTTATGTAAAAGCATTCCTACCCTCGTCCAAGTCCGTGCCTGTTCGGGTCCGCCCGGGAAACGTCTATAGTTATTTAAGGTAACCTATTTAAATTAAAGAAAACACAAGTAAATTGCACAACACTGGGGTAAAGACGAATGAAAACAAAAAGGGTTTACAAATAATATTAAAACGTAGCAAATTAGGGGTGCGGCGCACTGCAGCTAAGCGCCCTCTTGTGGTAGTTCGTGGTGCGCAATTCAAACACACGACTACGTACATGGCGGTACAAATGCCGGGGAAGGGGAGGGAATGCTGAGTAAACGGAGACTGACTAGGCTCATGGGGCGTAGCCCCGGCTGACGTCAATTGCCCCCCCCTCGAATAGCCGGTCATGTCGACGTTTCCGCTGGGTCGCCTGTGGGCGTGGTCGCCCCCTTATCAACAACAGCTGTGCTTCCTCGCGATCCCTCGGGGTCGTAGCGTGTATCGCGGAGCCGGAACCGGGTCTTGTGACGCCAGGTCTCCCCTCTCTTCCCGCGGTGCTTCGTCTTCCTGCGGCTCGGTTACTGTCACCCTGAACGTGGAGTCTGCCAACGAGTAATGCAGAGGCCACAATGGCTCGTCCGGTGAACTTGGCCTACTCTCTACTTCCTCCGGCCACCTTACAAGTGGTTGGGATGTCGACTGGCCCTCCGTCTCTCCGGGCGTGTCTCTGAGAAATCCCCTGAAAGGCGAGACGTCACTCCCCGAGTCTTCGAACAGCCGCCTCGGCCGGACATCTGTGACTGCGAGGGGTGTCGCCTGTCCCGCCCCCAGGTCCGGGAAGCCTCTGAACCCGCCCCCGTCTGTTGGGGTGGACGTGGCCAGCTGTGCGGCCGCCCTCCCGTCTGTCTCGTCCGCCGCCTCCGTCTCTTCCTGCCCCGTCTCCGCCTCGTCCGCCGCCTCCGTCTCTTCCTGTCCCGTCTCCGCCTCGTCCGCCGCCTCCGTCTCTTCCTGCCCCGTCTCCGCCTCGTCCGCCGCCTCCGCCTCTTCCTGTCCCGTCTCCGCCTCGTCCGCCGCCTCCGCCTCTTCCTGTCCCGTCTCCGCCTCGTCCGCCGCCTCCGTCTCTTCCTGTGCCAGGCGCACATCGTCCCGGTGATATTTCGCGGCCCGGCCTGAGGGTAACTTTATCACGACCGCCGTGGGCCCCGCCTTGATCACTGCCACAGGGCCAAACCACTTTGGCGCCAGGCCGGCGCAGAAGTTGCGTCGGCCGGAGGAGAGTGGATGGAGCCTCGCGTAAACCAGCTGGCCTGGTTTCAGTTCAGGGGGCGGGCGGGTCGTCTCGGGTGTGCGTTGTGCTTGGTAAGCTGCCTGGTTACGTCGCGCCCTATCGTGCGTCTCGGCCAATCGCCTCAGGCGTCCTTCGGGGCTCTCTACGTCCGGGTCCGTTTGTTGTTGCCGCACGTGGTATTCCCCGGGGAGGGTGAGGTTCCGCCCCTGGACCATGGTGGCTGGTGTTTCGCCGGTTGCCGCGTTCACCCGTCGCCGGATGCAGTACAGAATGTCCGGGATGTGCGTGTCCCATTGGGCGTGGTCGTCTGCGAGCCTCAATCGCAGTTGAACCTTCACCTCTTGGTTGCGTCGTTCCGTGGGGTTCGCGCGGGGGTGGTACACGGGGGTGGTGTGTAGGATTACCCGCCATTTTTTTCCCAGCTGCGCCCACCGGCGCCCGCCAAATTGGGTGGCATTGTCCGACAACAGGACCCGGGGGTACCCCCACCTAGGGAAAAACTCCGTCTCCAGGCTGCGTGCAATGGTGCCGGCGCGGATGTTCGCAAGTGGGTAGGCCTCCACCCAACGCGTGTAGCAGTCTGTCACCACCAACAAAAATCTTTTCCCTCGGGGCGTGCGGGGATATGGTCCCATTAGGTCTATGGCGACTGTATGGAATGGCTCGGTGGGCTGCCTGGGTACCTGCTGGGCTGTCCCGTCGGTGCGGCGCGCCTTGTGCCTCTGGCAATGTTTACATCTCCTCACGCAGTCCCGTACAAACTTGTTTACCCCTGGCCAGTAGAACTGTTCCCGCAGATCGTGTCGCGTCTGGTCTGCGCCGGGGTGTCCGGCTAGCCTGTTCACGTGATACATGTCAAACACCTCCCGGCGGGTGGCGGCTGGCGCGAACGTCCGCCATTGGCCAGCTGTCCCCCTAGGTCGCGCCTGCAGTGTCCCGTCCAATACACGGTAGCCTTCACATGCTCCGCTCCCGCAACGGCGCACGATCTCCTGTGTGTCCGTGTCCGTGAGTTGGGCCGCTCGCACGTAGGCGTCTAAGTCATCAAGCTCCGCGCCTGGCGGTAATGTCGGTGTGACGTTAAGGTTTAGGGCACACAATGCGGCTTGGGTTGTCGGGGTGCGCGGGGGTCCTGGGTATGCGCCCGCTGGACGGTGGCAAAAGCTCCTCCCACTCAGCATCGTCACAGGCTGTGACGGTGACGTCCGGATTTCGCGACAGCTCGTCCGCTAGTTCGTTCTGTTTTCCCGGTACATGCTCGACTTCGAAATCTAAGGCCTGTAGCAGCATGGCCCAGCGCGTCAGCTTTGAACGTCGTCCCTGCATCGTGGCTAGCCATTTGAGACATTGGCTGTCAGTTCTCAGTACGAATTTCTGCCCCTCCAGGTGTGGGCGGTAGCGTCTGAGGGCCCAAACTACGCCTAGACACTCACGCTCGTTTACACTATACCGCTGCTCGACGTCGCCGAACTTGGCGCTTGCATATTCAATCACCCGAGGCTCGCCGTTGTCGCCGAGTTGTAACAGGATGGCCCCGATGCCCTTCTCGCTCGCGTCTGTTTGTACGATCAGGGGTCTGTCTGGGTCCAGCCGCGCGAGTAAGTGGCACTGTTGAAATCTGCGTTTTAGCTCGTCAAAAGCGTTTTGGGCTTCCGCGGTCCACCTGAACGGACGTTTGGGTGACAGCTGTTCGGTCATCGGCGCCGCTACTACCGAGAACTCTGGAACGAAGGCTCGCAGCCAGTTAGCTAGCCCCAAGAACTTTTGCAGTTGCTTGCGCGTGCGTGGGGGCTCTTTGTTGATAATCACACTCAGCTGTTTTTCCGTGGGTCGGTTTCCGTCCGCGTTAACCACTAGGCCCAGGAAATCTAGTTCTGTGGTCCCCAGGTGGCATTTTTCGCGATTGCATGTAAGACCATGGCTCGCCAGGCGTTCCAGGACTAAGGCTAAGTGATGCGCATGTTCTTCCCACGTCTGAGACCAAACAATTATGTCGTCCAGATACGCGGCCGCAAACTTGCCTGAGTAGTTGTCTAAGACCCGTGTCATCATCCCTTGGAAGGTAGCGGGGGCGTCCTGTAGGCCGAATGGCATCGCGCAAAACTGAAATCTCCGCCCGTCCGGGGCTGTGAACGCCGTCTTGAGTCGGTCCGCCGGACGTATCGGCACCTGCCAATACCCAGATTTTAGGTCGAGGGAAGAAAATATCTTGGCGTTACCTAGGCCTGAAAGTGTGTCGGCTATGTTCAGCAGGGGGGGTGGGGCATTAATTGTCACTCTATTGATAGGTTTGAAATTGACACAGAAGCGTAATTTCCCGTCTTTTTTTTCTGCCAACACGACCTGGAAATTATACGGACTTTCGCTAGGCTCAATTATCCCGTCCTGTAACATGTCCTGAACCTGGTCTAGGATGGTCTGTTTACCAACGTGGCCGTAGCTACCGGGTGGGATAAACATTGGCTCGTGAGGATGGGTCGGGATGGCATGCTCAGCTATGGTGGTACGTTTCAGCGGGTCCGCGGACGCAAACACATTACACTGGTGATCGAGGACCTGCTGGATGGTAGCACGAAACTCGGGGGGAACTCCGTGTTGGAACTCGTCGAGACTGACCTGGTTTACTGCTGGTGGAGTAGGCTTACCCAGCCCGTGGATGGTCCGCCGCCCCTGGGTGCCGACATGGACGCAGCCGGCCCGGATGTCGATGGCTGCGTGCTGCTCGTAGAGCCAGGGTAGCCCCAGAATGACGTCATCACGTAACTGCTCCACCACCAGCGCCGTCGTGACGGACCGTTGGTCCCATACGTCCACCTCCAGCGTCGCGACGCCCTGGGTGTAGCAGGCGTCCCCCGTGGTAGCCAGCTGGAGTTGGCCCGGGTGGTGCTCGAAGTTGTCACGGCCGATCACGCGTGCCGCCACACAGTTGTGGCTGGCGGCGGTGTCAACAAGCGCGTGGACTGCGCGCCCGTTGACAACCACCGGAATGCGCAACAGGTCGGCCTCCGCCGCTCCCACGTGACCCAGGAGGGGCCCCGCCGCCGTAGGTCTGTTGTTGTTAGGTGAGGCGGGGGAGGTGGGCTGTCTTAGCGCGCCGCCCCCTGCCGTCCGTTTCCCGACGGCTGCTGCGCCGCGAAGTCAGGCCGGAACTTGTTCCTCACCGAGCAGTTCTCGTGCCAATGGAACGTGCCTGGTGGACACGTGTGGCACTGAGGTGGTGGGCTGCCGCCGGTAGTCCGTCTCCGCCATGTCAGCTGCGCGTGGCCGCTCGGTCCGGGTTCGTCGCGCCTAGCTTGGTCTCGGGTGGGCGCCGTGTAGGGCACCAGCGCCTTGGTGTCGGCGGGCGTCGTGTCTTCCTGCTTGGTGCTCAGGGTGGCGTGGATCCTGGTCGGTCTGACAGCTCGTAGGTCCTGCTCTAAGACGCGCGCCTGTTGGACGAACTCCTCTGCCGGACGCCGCGTCATCGGGCGTAAATACGGGCGAAATTCCGGGCGCATCAGCTCAACTACCCGCTCCAGCACTCCGGCAGGTTCTTCCCCGGGAAACAGCCGCTTGTACAGACGTATTTTTTTCATGATAAACGCCTCCGCCGCCTCCGTCGCGCCTTGCTCGAGACAATACAGCTCCGTCCGCACTCTCATCTCTGTCTTCACGTCCGCGAATCTGGCCTCGAACAATCTCGCGAACTCGGTCCACGGCATGTCATACTCCTGGACGATCTGCCACCACGTCTTGGCGTCGCCTTTGAGCGCGTGGCCCACCCTGTTCGCCCACTCACACTCCGGCACTCCGTAGCGATTCAGGCGTTCCCGACACGTGTGTACAAATCTCCGCGGATCGTCGCTGGTTCTGCCCGCAAATTCCGGTAGCTCCACGTGTCCTATGAGAGGTACCCTGCCCCGTGGTGTGTCGGCGGCGTCCCTCACCGGGCTGCGGCCTGACGGGCCCGCTACTCTCACGTGGTGGCACCACTGGCACGTGTACCACCCGTCTTGAAAGGAAATTATCTCGGACTTCGCGAAACACGCCGTGTGCTTGAACGCGCGACAGTTCCGGCACCAGCCTCCCTCCCGCGTCTTGCCATCATACTCCGCATCCGTGCACTTCCCGTGTCCCGCCTCAAACTGATCCGCCCGTTCTGCCTGCTCGTGGTTCGGCTGCGTTTCATACTGTCCTACGCACACGCACGTGTCCGTCCACGAAGAATTCGCCGTCCCGCTCACCTGGCGCGGTCGCGCGCACATAACACAATATAAGCTATTCTTTTGAAACAACTCACTTGCCTTAATCGCGCCCGGGTTTTTGTCAAGTCCGTGGTTGTCCGACATGGTCGTGTGGTGGTGAGGCCGGTCGATTGCCTTTCTTCCCTTCGCTACGCGACGCGACGCGGATGGCGGTACACACACACACTGACCTGGACCGGCTGCTGTTGTCGCGAGGAATGCGGCCACCTGGCTGCTCGCAGCGAATTCCTGGAAGCGCGCGCCCGGCTGGTCACGTGGCCGGCGCGCCAGAGTCCCGCTATGCGCTCCGCGCGAACAATAGTTCCAGCGCGAACTTTAGTTCCGCGCGCTCCGCGTAACAACCGCCTATCTCACACGCTCGTACAGGTCTGGTTTTCGCGGAAGATGTAACTCGCCCCACGCTCTTGGGCGCCATTTGAGGGCTGATCGCGCATTGCCGGTGATTTTGAGATGTTAACTATGGGCGCCACCACGTGGAAGGGCACGTGGACCCGGCGGAGTCTCTCGCTCAGGGCGTGACGTAGCCCAAGTGGGGACGAGTTACCAGCCCTTTCTATCCTAGCTACCCAGACCTGGCCCGCTCTAGGCGTCGGGCACGCCACACTCCTAGACTCACTCACCACGTGATTAAATAAATACTCACTTTATATTTATTTTCCAGATTTAATTTCACTAACACGTCTCTCTACACGCCCGTTACACGGTTAAAAAGCCTGAGGCACGAATCGGTTTAGGTGAAGGCATGGTCCGCACACGTGGCCATGCTGCAAAGTTTACTTATTACACGGTGATGAAACAAAACTCGACTGAGACAATTAATTAATTAAACAGTCCGCTGACCGAGAGCTGCCCCGAGGATGACGTACGAAAGAGATTCAGAAATAATTAACGAGACAGAATTACTTGGTCAGTGCTGAACAAAAGTTGAAGTCCCCGGGGTGCTGGCGCGTCTGCTCTCGGTCAGTGATGAAGATGGACTGGGCTGAGCTCATCGCTCGCAGGTGGCAACATGGCGCCCTTCGCGCCAACACAATTACCGTTACTATATTCTACGATTCCGTGCCCCGGCGAAAGTTAAGCAAATTACAGATCAACATTAAAAAATATATAAAAATTACTGATAGTTTAAAGTTTGTTAATAGTTACTTATTTAATGACAATTTATGTAAAAGCATTCCTACCCTCGTCCAAGTCCGTGCCTGTTCGGGTCCGCCCGGGCAACGTCTATAGTTATTTAAGGTAACCTATTTAAATTAAAGAAAACACAAGTAAATTGCACAACACTGGGGTAAAGACGAATGAAAACAAAAAGGGTTTACAAATAATATTAAAACGTAGCAAATTAGGGGTGCGGCGCACTGCAGCTAAGCGCCCTCTTGTGGTAGTTCGTGGCGCGCAATTCAAACACACGACTACGTACATGGCGGTACAAATGCCGGGGAAGGGGAGGGAATGCTGAGGAAACGGAGACTGACTAGGCTCATGGGGCGTAGCCCCGGCTGACGTCAATATGTAATGGAAAAAAATCTACGAGAATGAAGAAGTGTCTGAGCATTTGCAAGCAAATGAAATTAATTCCTGAGAAAAATAGAAATTTTACAAAAATACACATCAATAAAAAACAAAGATATTGGGGATTGATATGAATAAACAATGAAGAGGAAATAATTGAACTGGTTTCAGTAAGAGATTGGTAGTGAGAAGTATGTCTAGAAGAGCATAAGAGAGAACAATAGAGGGATGGCTATTAAATTACCACAAACAAAATAGGACCATTATTTACTATATTTGTGTTAGATGGGAATTACCATTAACACTTTCAGACAAACAGTTCTTCAGAAGAGTGTTACAGAGTTTGTGAGGGTCTGTTAGTTTGCCTGGCATCTACCTAAGTTAGTCAACTGTGAGTTAGCTACACCGTGCGAGCACTGTCGAAACGGTAGCGCCTCCCAAGGACGATGGTAGTAAGACCAAAAAAATCCCAAATTACTAGCACACAGGCCCAGCTACTCCCATAACTGGATGCTGCGTTGCACTCAACTATCCTTCAGTTCGTGGTCACTGGAGATGACTATTGCTTAATGTGTAACATAGTAGCCATCGCACTAATTCAACTCAAATTGCCAAAAAAAGATTTTTTTTACAGATAAATTATGTTACACAAACATTTTTACTTTTTATAATATGTTTTCCAAAAGTGCTTATGATACTAACCTTAAAAATGTGATTGTTTGTTTCTATAGGAAACAATGTTTTCTTACCTGTAACATTATGTTGAAACACTTGTTTTCTTCAGTGCAACATCAATGCACCGAACCAGCAAAAATGCAACAAAATAACATCTAATCACTCAAGCAACAGTGTGACTCCTGATTGGCTGACACAAAAGGTAAGCCCGAAATGGAAACAAGATGCTCATAGGTAAGTGAGTGTGTCAAATCACATTATGACTGCCACATGCTAAACAAAAACTATAAGTTCTTCGACAGTTCTTATCATGCACATACTTATTTTATACCCTACTATAATTTGACAGAAATACAAGCAGTGTTTTTGTTCAGTGTTTAGTCACACATTTTCTGTGGTGACAAAGAAGAAAAACCCGATGAAGTTCATTGTTACAAACAACATTTGTCACTTATGGATAGGGACAATATATGGTGAATTGCAATAAAATCCTAATAACACCGTAAAGAATGTTAATACACCATTTAACACCAAATTTCAAGTAAATACACAACAAAGCATTGAAAAGCAATTAGCAATGAAACTGATCAGCATTTTAAATTAAAACATAACTCTAATTGACAAATACCTAATCTTTTAAATATTAAATTTAATGAAAGAAGTTGATTTAGAATAATGTTTGTACCAAATTTTAATAAAAAAAAGTTTGGAATTTTTTTATTATTTTTATCTTGCAACGGTTATTAGTTGCTCATTTTAAAATTAAGACCATAGAACATTTTTCAAACACAGAAATACTTAAGAGATTTATTTTATTTGTTCCGAAAAGTTAGACATCCTTATTACAAATCATCAAATTGAAAAAGTGCTTCATTTATCAGTTAAAATGACACTGTTTTGGAGAAATTAGTATCATGAAACATTAGTATCATATTTGTTCAGTAATATGCTATTTTTTAAAAAAAAGATTTCATAAAAAAAATAACACTGAAATCTACTGTTTTAGAAACATTGGCATGAAAATAAAACCATAAAATTAGACTCTCGGTTATTATAGAGCTGGACTCTCATGTTGGCTGCGAGGTGCAACCTTTCCACTCCAGCCCACAATGGTGAAGCCTTAACACATACGTTAATCTCATCTGCCGCTGTTCCTCGCTAGATGAACAGTAGCATTGGCTGAATGTCGCCTGCAAGACGACCAATCCAACCATCAACATTCGGTTGCCGCGAATGTCTTGCAAGCTGCGATGAAATGCCTCAACCGCACGCTTGCGTGACATCGTGCATTCGTCCCATGTGATCAATTTGCACTGCTGCAACAGAGCGCCACGACCACTACTCTTGCTGATGTTGCACGTAGGAGTTTCCTCACTCGCAAGGTTCAGCGGAAGTTTGAACACCGAGTGGGCAGTTCTTTCACCTCTGGGCCAGGTTGTAGCTATCCCAGAGGAAGAGACAGCTAATACGACATTTCTACCTTAGTGATGTTGATCATTCCACACGCACCACAAATTTTTTTTCAGGATGAAAAGTGGTCTGTGTGTTAATACAGCGTGAAGAAGTAACAAACATACACACTCACTCACAAACTTTCGTAAACCCTACGCAAAACGTGACGAACACACCAAGTGAATGCTCATTTAAAATTTGAGGCAATGCCATCAATTGATTAAGTTCAGAACTAAATTGTTACTAGTGCTGTTAGTTTGCTAGCCGCCACGAGCTTCACTAAGCAGACAGGTCTCACCAAGGAGAAGGATAGGAAGTTGCCAGACATTACTATATATATGATCGGTCGTGTGGCGGACATAGAGAAATGACAAACACTCACTGTTTGTGTGTCTATGACTTATGATTTTCTCTAATAAAAATGACTGTATACCTTTTTCACTCTAATAGGGATGGAATTTCATATTAATATGTGGTCTATGTGTTACACCAGGTTACGAGCTAGCTGTAAGCCAAAAATCATCCTAATCCGTTCAGTGGTTCAGGCGTTGTTGAGTAACAAACATACACACAAACTTTCATATTTATAATATCAGTGTGATAAATTTGTTTACTATGAATATTAATTAAATATTTTGTTGCTGCAATAATGTCAATGATACTTCACTTTTTTTTAGTAACTGATAATTTAGCACTGTGCCAGTTTTAGTATTTAAAAGCAAATGACAGTTTAAATCAAGGTATGATATTTGAACGCTATAGTAGCATACTGCTTTGATTTTGCGTGTGTTCATATACACCAATTTGTAGATTGTCTCACATGCTTTAATGTTATTGGTAAAGAGCTATTCTGTATTCTCCTTGTACTGTATTTGATTTAGCTTCTCCTTATATGAAATGCTCACCAACTGATCCAGCAAATTTGGTTGCTGTTACCATTTGCAGAGAGCATTTAACAAGTGTTTGCAGAATTCATTCTATGTAATTTGCTCACTCAAGCAACCTGTCATTTCCTATCTAGGGGCCTGCCTAGTCAGGGATGTATCTGTGTTGTACAGTTTAAAAATGAAATATGGAAATAGAACTACACGTTTACCTGAGCACATTATTAAATGTTTATCGTAAACAGACCCACTCTGATATTTTAAGCATTTTTCAAATCACATGGTTTCTTCTGAAACTCTGGACACCGTATGTGTGCCCAGTTAGGCAGGGCCCCTTAAAAGAATAATTAATTATTCATTAAGCAAAACAGATCATGCATGTGTTACTCAAGAATAAAGCACCCAATAATGCAGTTACAAAGTATGTCAGCAATGCCATATTTTACACTGCGCATGCTGATTTCATACGAATTATTGAATAGATGGTTGTTTTCTATTATGCCAGTGATATTTAAGTGTATACTCATTTGTAATTTTTTATGTAACTGAGCCACATTTTAGGTATTAAAATAATTATACTCTGCTTTTTTTTAAGGTAAAGTCAACAAAAGAAAAAATAAAAATGTGTCTAAACTCTCAAATCATAGTGCAAAAATGCTGGGATAACAAGACGCAGATACACAAGGTAAAATTGTAAAATACTTGCACTTAAAAGTTAAGAATTGCAGCATTGATGAAAAATGTAGCAAAGTCGGAAGTTTCTAAAGTAGATATATTCTTCATTTTTTGAATAATATCACATTATCGTCGCATATGCATAATCGTCGCACATATATTTTAGGGCGTCATCATTTGGATAAAAAAAACCTTTTGCGTAATTGTTGCATGATGTTTTTAGTCTCGCTATTAGATTCCGAGCACTTTGTGTAGGTATTTTTTTCTGTATAAAAATATGTATTTTAAAGTAGAAATCTAATATTTATTCGGATATTACCACTTACTTATTTAATTAACGGAAATACGAAGTACTCTGATGTGTAAATTTTCTTTTAAAAACGTTTTTAAACGTTATAACCTTTATCTGATAGTCTGCGTCACTGCAGTGTACCACTTACAAAAATGTAGCCAGTGCTAGTTAGCATCATTCATGTTTGGTTGTGTTGCTTCCCGTATAGAGCGCGCTTTCTGTCGATTGCCGAGTTAACTACATCTTATGGCCCGCACATACTCGTGGTGTGTACTATGACGATAGTTATGCGTTCGTTCAGACTCGCATTCGGGTTACAGATTTTGTTTTTCTATTTAAGGTTGAAGAAAGGTTTTTGTTGCATGACTTATTAATTTAAATTGTTCGGTATGCTCTTTTATACTAAACTTCTTAAATAAACGTATTTTCCATGAATAGGATTTGTTTTTATGAATAACTTTACCTAACAAAATTTTTTTCTCTCTCATAAAGTCGCACCCCTACTTTTCAAATTTGATTTTAGTATAAAATGTGCGACGATTATGCGATAAAATACGGTATTACTAGCTGTCAGTAAAATCTCCTGTTTTTCTCCCATTTAAATCTAAACCATGTCAGACTGGTGTTCATAATGCTACATGTCTAAGCAATAGCATATCATGATTAATATTTCTAAGTATTTAACTATTAATACTCTGAACTGTTGTGACTTGCTTTTAATGCCACTGTGTAATAAATAGGGCATGTAAAATATTATCCTCCCATCATTTGTGGAGTTAATTATTTACATAAAGGTTTAAGTTTTATTGATGGCATCAATTTAGAGTTTCATTACATGTGTATCATATGTAGAAAATATTTTGCAAAATAAATGCAAAATCAAATCCATTTCACTTAAAAACAGAATTTAAAAAAAAAAATCGCAAGGCCTGACATGTTTAAAAAATTTATTTAAAAAAACTGACTAATAAAATGTGTGTAATTCATACTAACTAATAATAAAATGCTAGTAATGCTAATTATGTTCTAATAAAAAATATTACTAATCATAAATGGTCATGATTTTTTTAATGCTGTAATCACTGTACACATTAACTAACTAATAACATTTATTCCAATTTGGTTACAGTAGTTTTGCATTAAATACTGTAAAACTTATTATGTTTATGACTGTTTAGCAATGTGTAAAAAAAGAAGACTGTTTTCTTGCTCAAGGTCCTGGACATCAGCGACGAGTTCCTTAACAGGCTAATCGGACAGAGCAATGCACCGAGCCTACTGGCGCTCCTCTTCGACATAGGGCTGGACGTCAACAGGCGGACCTTGTACGTCAACCAATCGGCAATCTGCAGGGAGAGGATGACGCTCCTCAGCCAGGCAGCGATCCGCAGGGCGGACCACACGGCGAGGTTCCTGCTGGACCGTGGCGCAGACGTGGAGATGGCCGCCTGCTTCGGGAAGACACCCCTCATGTACGCCGCCCACCTGGGGTACCTCGACACCGCGAGGCTGCTGGTTGCGGGAGGGGCGGACGTGAATGCCAAGAACGCCTTCGACAAGACTGCTCTGCATTTTGCAGCATTCCACGGAGATTTCGACGTAACGCACTTCCTGATAGGCGAGGGGGCGTGCGTCACGGCCGGGAGTAGCGACGGCACCACGGCGCTGATGTTCGCTGCGCAGCGCGGCAATCACTGGATATTTAAACTGCTGCTGGATGAAGGAGCTCAGGTTAACACTGTCGATAGTCAAAAACACACCAGTCTCCATCTAGCAGCTCTGAATGGTCAAAACTGTTCAGTGAAGCATCTCCTGGACTTCGGAGCCAACAAATACGTTTTAGACTTCAATAACAAAACGGCAAAGGATTTGGCTTTATCTAATAACTATACCGTCATTACAGACTGTCTGTCAGATGAATTCACGTGTAGACAAATTTGTTGAGACACATTTTTTTTTAAAATATTAGATTGATTTCATAATATCATATTCTCTTACACAAAGTACTCAATTTTCACTAACATAAAGTGGAATATTGTAAATATCTTAAACAATTTTACAGCAATGCTAATGCCATGGTAAAACATATTAATTACTAAATTACTAAATGCAATAACGCTTGACCAATACACAATTTTTTTCACTTACTGTTACTATTGTAATAAGTGCACACAGATGATTTGTATGCAATAGTAGTAACTCTTAAGCATGGTTAATGCACATGCCACCTCCCAAAACTAAAAACCAAAGAGCCAATAAAAAATTGTTCCTGTTTTCAGCATGAGTCACAGAAAAGTAATAATCATGTATTTCTTAAAAATTTTATTTTACTTTTATAGTTATGGGCTGGAAAAATTAGCCTTTTTTATAGCTGCAATTTTTTGTTGTTGCTAATTTCTAACTAATACTATGTTAGATAATATCATAAATATAAATAAATGCCTTTTTTCCAACTAAATTAGTTTAAATTTTTTATGTTTAAAAATTTTTGTACAAAATGTATCCTTTCACACTTAGGAAGTGCAGGCAGGAAAATACAGTCCTTTGCAAATAGTTTTCTGATGCAAAACGAATATGTAATTGAATGTTTAAAATACTCGTGATGTCGAAGCAAATTGCGAATATCAAGCAAGGCTGTATTATATATATATATATATATAATTATACATATATATACATATATATATATATATATATACAGTCAAACTTCTCTGGAACCGTAATAGATGTTTTCCGAAATTTTCAGTTTATTTCACCCCCCCCCCCCCCCCCCCCCCCCCCCAAAACGCTACTCGCTAAGAAACCAGCCGTACAATGGCAGGATGCTGTAATGCTAGACGGCTTTGCTTTAAACCCACTTCAACCTTCATGACAAGTCCGTCGCCCTACAGACCACCTCTAAAGAAAATATTTCAAATGACAGTTTATTTTTACTGGTTAGTTTACATGTACGTTTTCTGCTTGCCGTAGTTAAATACACTATAACCCCGATGTCACGAACCCCGGATTTAACGAAGCAGTGATTTTACAAATACATTCTCGGAACCGTCAAAAAATTGGACATTTTGACCAAAATGTGAAAATCAGAAAGAAATTAAAAAAAAAAGAAGAAAAGAAATGAAAGATCATTAATATCTGTTAATTTTAACACACAGCGTATTTTTGTGTCGGCTTTAATACTTCCAATAATGTTCATGTAAGAATAACAAAAAAATTATGGGACATTTCCTTTAAAAATATGGCAGCTGTAGGTTCTGCAACGCGAGTGGGCGCACACGAAGCTCGCCCGGCTGGCTGGCGGCAGCGGCTTCATGACACATAAGCTCACCCCTCCCTCCCCTTGATAACATTCTTCAAGGCTAGCTCATCCCTCCCAGACAAACAAACCATCTAGTGTCCTCCCTTATAACACTCCAACTACGCTCTCCTTTGAAAAACCTTCAGTGAGAAAATGCTCATTTCACCCTCCCTTCTCCCGTAAAAATTGGCTATTATGAGGGAGGGGTAAGATCGTTGTAAATATTTTCGGAACCCTCCCTCCCCTACAAACACGCCCAAAAAAAATAGTAGGTATGTCAAAATATGTCACTTTTCACACCAAGTTAGAGTTCAGTCATCTCTGGCAAGGAATTTACAAGCTTTCAAACTTAAATATAAATGTATTTTAATAGCAAGGGTCCTATGAAAAGGAATATACCGAATAAAATCAAGCTGCTGTCACCAAACAAAGCATAAAACGGCCCAATGCGTGGTCGCTTCGTTATTGCTCGCGCGAGAGGCGAGACGTGGAATGTTAGAAGAAAGATAAATGCGAGGGAGACAGAAGGCAGCCAGTGTGTTTCCTGTGTGGGGAATAAGTGGCGTAGCTTTTTTTTTTTTTATGCTGGGTGAAGTAACCTTTTTCTGTCAACCCACGGGCAAAGATAATTGCTTGAGCTGTCAAAATAAACATCGCTGCGGCAGTTAAAACGAGTCGAGGCAGGCGTGCATCCAGTCGGTCGCTGTGTATATCTACTCGAAAAAATCTCAATTCATAAAAGATTCCTTATAACCTACACGTATTGCTGGATGTTTTCAGCCTGATCCATGCAAGTTCTTTAGCCACGTTTTGAATGAAAACAACTGACGGGCCAGTGTTGTGCCCTCTTTTGCAGACACATAAAGCTTTTATCAATTTGCTGACAGTTTTAATATATTTTTACTCTCGTTAAAACGAAGCAGATATTAATAGTAATTAATATTTAATGATATTTTATTTATTAAGTCATAATACACAAAATTGGAAGGAAAAAATACCTGCATAAGACATCAACAATAGTTCACAAATTCAAGCCAGAAAATATACCAAATCGGACTTTAAAAACTAAGCAAACATTGTCAGCTGATAATAATCAAAATCAAGAGAAATCCAGCAGGTAGTTTTGCCTTAACTGCGCACCACACTAGACACTATATAGCAAAAAGCTAAACGTAAACACGTTGCCACAAAAACCTTTATCTGCACCCTGCCGGCAAAGGGACGTGGAATGGGGGTTGTCAAGCGCTGACAGCGGTCAACAGGAAGTGGTATCTATTTTTAGATATGCGCTGCCTACGGCAGTACAGTACTCGGCAAGAGAAACGCAGTAACACGCTACTCACCACAAAAAACTTATTTTCTGTCCGATTTTCTTCGGATTTTCGGCAATTTTTTCACGGTTCCTCGAAATCGGGTTGTAATAGAGAGGTGGTTGCAATAAATGGGGTCGCAACAAAAAGGTTATATGTATATATATATATATATATATATATATATATATATATATGTATGTATGTATGTATGTATATATATATATGTATGTGTATATATATATATATAAAAATACTGGATTGTAGTAAAAAAATAAACATTTTATTGTAATGTTTGAACAGGTTAAGTGGTTAAACCAAACACCTACACATAAAACAGTTTAAATTATATAAAATTATAAACTAACCATGTGTAATATTAATATTGAGCATTCATAAAAGCAAAACCTGAGTGCCACATTTCATTATTTTATGTACACTAGTAAAAAACTAAATATTTTCAAGAGTGAATCTTAGGCTTCCGTTTTTTAAAGCTTCGCAACAAACGCCTAGCTTCACATCAGACTTGAAGCTTTGCATCACAACCAAAGCTTCATATAAAAAAAAGCCAATTTTCTGGCGAAGTCAAATCGTACATTAAAAATAGCTTCGATTCATTCGCTTAGTCAAAGCTTTGCACAGAGAAAACAGCGTCGATCCCTTACGCACTTCAGTGTCTGGGCTCCAACCCAGAGATGTGCCACTGTAGTGCCAACAGAACTACAGGCTTGTCTCCCAACACCTTTGTGGGAGATCAAAATGGTGCGTCTGCCCACAATATGAGTTTGCTTTGGAGAATGAGAGAATATTTAGACTATTGTTAACAGAGAAAAGAATAAAAGAAAAAACTTAATAATTGTAAGTAAATATATATAATATTTTTATTATAATTTCCTATGTCAAAACAATGTTTTTGAAGTTATCTTGAATGTAGTATGTAATAACTAAGATAAAT
Organism: Bacillus rossius redtenbacheri; assembly: GCF_032445375.1. Classification (NCBI taxonomy): domain Eukaryota; kingdom Metazoa; phylum Arthropoda; class Insecta; order Phasmatodea; family Bacillidae; genus Bacillus; species Bacillus rossius. The sequence continues at coordinate 32,990,492 of NC_086330.1, forward strand.
TAAAGTTAAAAAAAAATTTGTTATGAAATACAGCTCTTTAAAAAAAGTATTAACCAGGGTTTTAATGTATGGGTTTTTGCACCCCTGCATACTTCACTTGCTCTTGTATATATATTATATGAATTCACACATACATACTTGTTCCCTACAGAATAACTTAGAAATATATTATTAAAATTCTTTCATCGAAAACAAATTAATCTCTCTCTTAATATGAACATACTGGTAGGTAGTAATGAGCAGCTTTTATATTTACACTTCATTGGAGTTCAGTACATTATTTTCCTCTTGCCTTGAAAAGTACAAAGGAAATTTACTACACATTAACAAAAATTAAAAACATAAACAAAGGGCATCAAAAGTTACACATAACATTTTCGAAAACAAACTATGTGTATTAATCTTATAAGGTAAAAAAATTACCAAATTATATTTTGGAAAATTTCATATTTACAACAGTACTCAACGTTCAAAGTAATTTGGAACATAATAGGACGAGACAACTTTCTTTACGGTGCAGTCAATTTAACAAACGTACTCTGTACAGTCTACCAACATGACACTAACCGTGGTAAAAAAAAAAACAACGGGTTCTCGGAACCCACTCGAGGCGTGTGTGTCTATGCCTGCGGGCGGGCACTAGCGTCCCCAGCTGCGGCCGGCTAGAGCATGTTGATGCCGATGCCGAACTGCACCCCGGGGCTCAAGGCGTCCCCCTCCCGGGCCGACAGGGGCACGCAGTAGTTCAGCTCCAAGCGCACGGCCGACAGCACTCTCACCGCCAGGCCGACCCCGCACGACATCCGCGCGTCCTTCGTCACCTCGTTGGCGTTGTGCGACAGGTCGTCCGCTGCAAAGCATCCTCCCTCACCGATCCGCTAATCACCACCATCGAACACACTGGAGTTTAACACCGGACAGCTCTGTGCCGTCAGCACAGGCTACGGTTGAAAAATAACCTCGCGGCAACAGGTGCGACTACAAAAATATTTTACAGACAAATTATTAAATTGTATTTAAAAAAAATCAAAAGTACCATATTTTATCGCATAATTGTCGCACGGTTATTTTACGGCGTAAAATTTGGAGAAAAAAAAAAAAAAAAAAGAAATTGCATGACGTTTTTGGTTTCTGCTGTTACATTTCAAGCGCTTTGTGTATATGATAAAAATGACCTTACTAAGAACACAGGACAAAGCAAGGTGCAACAGGAATTGGTTTTAAAGTTGCTGTCAGGCAGTATGGTAGTTTTAATGGGAAAATACAGTAATTAAAAACTTGTTTGATGTGTATCTGAACCATAATATTTATATTTTTTCCATTTAGCCCATAAACTTCATCTCCCACATAAAAAGATGAACTTTAAAGTTGAAATCCATTATTCATTAGGATATTACTGCTTACTTATTTATTAACAGAAAAACGATCATTGCCACTGTGGAGTGAGTATAAAAATGTAGCCAGCGCCAGTTGGCATTATTCATAGTTGGTTACATTGATGTCTGTATCGAGAGCACACTCGTACTCAAATTTTGATATTGATAGTGCACCGATTGCATGCAATGCATGCCCTCTGTCTCATGCCGAATAAACTATATTGGATAGCCCGCACTCTTTCGTGGTAGTGTGTACTATGATGATAGTTATGGGGACATTGCACTATTGAAAAAATTTGTTCTTGATTGTTTGGATTTTTTATAATCTGCATTTTAACTAAACATACTTTCCTTGTAACATGTTTTGTTTTTATAAAAAACTTAACCCCAACAAAAATGCTTTTCTCACATAAAAATTACACCCCTAATATTCAATCTTGATTTTATCACAAAATGTGTGACGATTGTGCAATAAAACAAGATATCGGAGGTTTATTTCCCCCCTTAAATCTCTATAACTATTAAAAAAAAATTCCCAAGAGAAAATAAAGTTATTTCATTGTCGTAATGTTGGTACCGTACGTATTAAAAAAGATATTGTTGATATTGGGCATACCACCTGCCATCTATGGGAATGATGTGACAAGTTTTCACACAAACATTTTGGAGCTGTCTGGAATTAATCGTCAGCATATCAGCTATTGTGTGAAATTTGGGTAGTTTTTCAGGTTATACATCTGGATGGCAATTTGAAAAAACACGTGTAATGGGGGGAAGGAGAAAAAAATTCCCTTAAAATTTTGACAGTTATAAACGTAAAATATAAAATGTGTGCACTAAAGTTGAATATTATGCAGGGTAAGAAATTGCGCTTCTGCCAATAAGAACATTTTTTGAAAATAGTTTAAGATGAGTAAATGACACAGTATTTCTTAAGTGTTTGATTCTGGCCAGCAAACACTAGCAGTAAACAAATTGAATGGAAGACAAGTAATCTTTAGTAGAAAATAGTGAACTATTTAATGAAATTAATTCAGAGTTGTTACACTGTTACTTTGTAATGATATTACAAAAATTAGTGCAAAAATTGGGAAGTATTTGGTGAGCGAGTCGCAACGGGTACTTGGCTCGACCACCACTCCGCATTTATGCATGCGTGCAACACCTCTCCTTAACCACTCTCCGATCTTTTGGAGCTATGGCAGATGGCAAACACTTCATCAAGGTGAAGTGTAAGAGAGCAGGCTAGACCAGGGGCATAGCCAGGGGAGGGGGGGGGGGGGGGGTTAGAAGTTCAAACCCCCCCCCCCCCCCCCCCCCCAGCACCAAATCTTTAATTAATTTATTATTCATCACTCAAACCAATTTCATATTAAAATTAATAAAATTTTTACCATTACAATATTTAAATTTAAGTACTGAAAACTGCTAAAATAGCACTATTTTACACCTTAAAATCCAAACCCCCGGACCCCACGCTTTAATACGGGAAGGAGGGGGGGCATGCCTCTAACACCCCCCATACACAAATCCTGGCTACGCCACTGGGCTAGACTGGGTTTCCAGAGATGGGAACGTCTTTGTTGTGAGTCCTACAGTCACGATCCGAGACCACGGCGCCTGAGATTTAAAGTATGTGGTGGCGGCTTATCCTAACAGAAAAACTTAATAGGTGAAGATAATCTTTTAAAAGAGTGCATTTTCTTTTTCTAGTAATTACATACCTTTCTATTGGTCAGTTAAATTTATCACTGCACTCAATCCATGTTATTCTGCGATATAGCTAATCCCAACATCTTTAATTTCTCGCTAAGAGTTTGATTCCAATTATAAAAGCATTACAATTTAGAGACAATCTGTTCTAATATACCATCTATTGGAATAGGTGAAGGAAAGGATGTTTTCAAGGTCAAGTGTTGGCACGTTTGCAGTTGTCGATAGAAGTCAATGTCCAGATTAGAAGGAATGGCTGAATGGTGTTAAAATGTAATACTTTGTGGCAAATCAAAGTTAGAGAAGCTGACTAGCACTACTACAAAATTTTCTGTGCTTTGACGAATCAATATTATAACATATTAAAAACACATGTTTATTAAATGTAACATGAGCACCTAAATGATTTAGTTGTCAACTGACAAGTGAAATGATATAGACTATGACAATAAGTTTTAATAAATATAAAGACTGTAATTTTTTTAATGGTAATTGAATATAGTATTTTATATTATTTATAAAATATTATTCACACACTAACCAGCGCTGCTGATTTTTATCTTTAAAATTTGTATGGAACAAAAATTGATATTAATTATTTTTATGCAAACCTGTTTTAAACAAAAACTTAAAAACAAAATAATTATTATTATATTTTCTGCATTTGGTGCTTTACTATTTTCCAAAATTCATTTACATTAACATTTCAAATATTTTCTTGGTAAATGCAAAATGATCCCTGATACGTATATCCTGGTTTTTCTTGACATTTGAAATTCCTTAATATTTATTGGTTTCTCAGTTTTTCCTGCCTGTAGCGAACATGCCTATACAAGCAAAGACAAGACATCGCCTTGTTAAAAAAATATCTGAGTGGGCTTTGATTTTGGGTTGAAGCAATTTCATGGCATGGTGTTGACATAAATGGTGGTGAACAGAACAACAGATATAAGATACAAGATACAGTGGCAACACCTGTGAAAGCCAGAGATCTTGAGCATCAACTTAGCTCACCAATAACTCTCTCACACAAATGTATCTAAATAAAATCTGACTTACTGAAATTAAACTGGCCAATGTTGCCTGCCGTGAGGAAGAGATGGGTCCGGCAACGTTCGCCGAGACCGAAGGCCCAAGGTCGGAAAGGCAGCGGCATGAACAAGTGCAACCCGACAGCCCAGTAAGCCTGTAGCACACATACCTATCTTAACATCCTTTACTTACATTGCAGAGAGAGAGAAAATTCATTCAATAAATTACATGCAATAAAACCTCTTCATACAAAACTAAAAAAGGATTGAATTTTCGGGTGTCTGTAATAAAGAAATTTTTATAAAGGAGTGAAACAAAATAAGGGTTTTTAAGGTATCAGATTTTCCACTATTCTTGAATATAGCACATGAAATTTGGAGTGTGACTGTTACAAAATTTGCAGTGCATAATTATATCAACTGAATTCTGTAATAAAATAATTTGTAGAAGTATTCTATCAACATTAGAGACATGACAATCACTAAACTGCTATTGAATTGGTTACCAAGTCAATCAACAAATAATATGACGAGAAAAATATTTTTCTTAAAGAAATGAGTAATAAAAATTTTAAAAAATCGTATTTTTCTTGGTAATCTTCCCATTATTTTATCATTAATTTTCAGTATTTGTGGCCTAGTTTTGCAAAATTCTATTTATTCTATAATTTTTTGTAAATATATAAATAGTTAAATATCTATACATTTTTAATTATTATTGTTTTCTATTAAATACTTTAAATATTGCATGTTTAGTCATAAACATAAATGTTCAAATACTAATAAATTTTGGCTATTTTAAAAACAATACATAATATGATTTGATATTTTCCGCCCTTTGTGATAAGGGAGTTACATGTGAAAGAGAAGAAATAAGATTGTGAAAATGACTTGGTTGGATACAGTCAAGACTTAACTAACAGTTCAATATGAGGTTTTTGTTAAAAAATTAAAATAGGTTCACTACATAAGGGATTTATTGTATTGGAGCCCAATTGTTTTAGTCTACATATGTATGTCCATTTATTCACTAATATTTCACTAATCTCTTCACACTAAATCTTGAATATTGTATACCTATGTACCTCAGTACACAGTCTGTCCAAAAATAATACACCATACACACCTAATTACTAATTAACAATGTCACTGGCAAGGTGTCTACAGCTACACAAATCTGTAAAACTTTTTCTTGACTGTCTACAACAAAAAAAATTTTCAATTTTTCCTGACTTTTTAAAAATAATTTTACTATTTTGTAATCTTCAGAAATAAATAATGAAAATATAGCCTACAAAAGCCCAATATCTTGCCTAGTATTATAAAACAAAAAATTAACAATCAGAACCTCGCATTTGCCATTTCATACTTTCACCACCACCCATTTGCGCGCCGCGTCGCTAATGCTTGCTACTGTCTTCCTCCTTTCCTCCCAGAAGCCTCCCAAGCCAGCGAAACAGCCACCCATCCCCTCAAAATAGCAGCAGAAGTCACCTACACTTAATCGTATGTATTGCTTAACTGAAAGACGAACTCAACTGGTCAACAAAACCCCTTTTTCACTATTTTAACAATGAATTTACAACATTGAACATTTGCACAAGGTACACACAACTGAATACAACAGCTAAAAGTTCACCCTCAAGTTACTATTCATTGACAAAAACTTTGGGGGAAAAAAAAAAAAAAAAAAATGAAAGGATACTAAACTGTGATTGATGCTACCAGCAATAATTCATTACAATTTTTTTAAATACTTTTTCATTCACTTGCTATTATCAGGAAATTGACATCATTCACAGGAATAGGGTGATGTGTGGGTGTTTGTTTCACAGTTTATTAATACTACAAATTAGTAAATGATCTACAAGATAAACAGGATGTCCACAAAAATCTGTAATAACATTTTAATATTTCCCTAATCAAAATTTCCTGAATAATTTTTTTTAAATAATGAAAATTCAAAATCCGCCAGCCCCATATTTGACCAAGTTCTCTCTCTACTTTATTTATTTTAAACAGACCTTACATACACCATTTTTTAGTCTGTATGACTGCACCAACTAAAACTCCCATCTGAAAATAAATGGTTTCAGAGTCTGGGTGATAGCAGACTGGAGTATGACATTTTCCCCTTGAATTACTATCCCTGGGAAATTCCATGACTTCTCCAGAATTTAAAGTATATTCCCTGATGTTGCTGACCACTTTCACTTTTCCAGACTTTCCAGAAAAGTGGACACCCTGATGACAAAATATGAACACGTAAATTAATATTTCCAGTGACTTACATCGGCTCCGACAGCATTCTTGTCCACGTGAGGACCGACTCCTCGGAGCCTGAAGCCGCGCACCGAAGACGGTCCCCCGAGGAAGAATTTGTCGCAAATGCTGACAGTTTTGTCGCTGAATCTGTTCAGGTAGCCAGCCTGGATGCAAGTCTGTACCACCTTATCAACACAAGAGCGTTTGAGAGTTAACTCTAAAAACCCTCAAACAC